>NC_088202.1:141370734-141670734 GCF_037126465.1 Ornithodoros turicata | reverse complement strand
TCCAAGCAGTCAGAGCAAGGAGTCAAACCGTCAAAGCACGCTGTGCCAGTAAATGACAAACCCGTCATCATCTCACACACCACAGAAGGTCTGGATATGGAACGGCATGGAAAGTATCTGGGGCCAAATGTTCGCAATGAATCGGATCGTGCATCAAGTGCCGACGGGATGGCTTTGCGCCTGCGTGTATTGCGGGTATGCCCGCATAATCCGCGGAGGCAGTACTTGCGTATCCGCACCTTACCCGCAACGACACGGGGATGTGTACCCGCGAAGAACAAACTTGCGCGGGTACCTGTCAAATACTATACCTGCACCCGCTCTCATCTTTAGTTACAGGTCCCTTCTTGGTGTACATACTCGGAGACAACGTTACACAGCACCGAAAAAACGACTGTGTATAAACGTTAACATGTCTGCAATTGTTGACAGAAAAGGAGCGTGCCTCCCATTTTCAACAAATCAGGAAAGCGAACGATAACATATTGTGCGACTGCAGCATTTTGTACTGAATGTGGCGTTGTTTTTTTAGAGTGCTTATTACTAGGGCCTGACTTTTTAGGGTTAAACCCGTATCCGCCCGATATTTACCCCCCGAATGAAATCTGTAAAATTC
Organism: Ornithodoros turicata; assembly: GCF_037126465.1. Lineage (NCBI taxonomy): Eukaryota > Metazoa > Arthropoda > Arachnida > Ixodida > Argasidae > Ornithodoros > Ornithodoros turicata. The sequence goes on along the minus strand of NC_088202.1, from coordinate 141,670,118 downwards.
GGGTTTAACCCGAATCTACCCGAAAACATCTGGGTCGCGTGGCACACTCATAAGCGTGCATTAAAATAAAGTTTGATAACATTGCTAAACATTAGTTCCATGACAAGACAAATTTTTATTAAACAAAAAAAATCACCCGAATGCACCCGAATTCCTGACGACAGAATATGCCGTAACGGGATTTAACCCGAATACACCCGAATTTTCAAATGAAAAATATCACCCGATATTTACCCCCCGAATTTGGCCAAAAATAAAACCCGAAAAAGTCAGGCCCTACTTATTACCCGCAAGAGCAGACAAGCTGCAGCACACCTATCACGATCTGCATAGAGCGTACGGCAGGGTACGCTTAGCGAGGAACATAAAACTAGGGATTGAAATGTGGCAGCCGTCGAAAAAGTCCAATTGCCCTGCCGATGCTTCACCACATATAACATAGCTCGGAGCCGTCCGTCACTGTGAAGTGAACGATATCGTTTGGCCTCCCGATTTGTTGAAAATGGGATGGATCCGCGTATTTTGTTGGCCTTATATGCTATCACACGCTTAGGGATAATTTACGAAATGAACGCACCGTATCTCGACGGCGTGGCCTGGATCCACAGAAATGTACCAAAAGCATGGATTTTGAATACTACCCGGCTCAGTTCCAAAGGTACCAATGGGTCCAGTGAGGTTGCCGCCGCAGGCTGCAAAAAAAAAAGTATTTCATTCAGAGGACATAGAGGTCGAGGAGACACAATGTACAGTGAGTCTCGAATCACAAAGAACAGTCATAGTCACGAAATTGCTTGCATTTTATCGATCCCACAGGCACATGGATTGCGGAAATGCTAAACAACATACGTGACAGACAGAGGAACGCGATTCTTTTTTAAATAAATATATATCTCGAAATTGGGGAGCAGCGTTCTGATGTTCATATGTGAAACGCGCATTGAAAGCCAACTCAGACTGCCGTGGATGTGGCCGTCCTTACCCCATTTGGCGCACTTTCCGGCAGGAAGGCTTCCTTTTCCGTAGGTCTGCCACTTACGGCAGACTTACGGAACGGGAGAACGCCACACCACGGGTACGGGAGGATGCTATGGCGTCAGACTGGAAATCGTACCCTCACAACTGTCTTGAATTCAAGCCGAGTTGCAGCGATTCCAAGAGAGTTCAAGTGGTATATAGCTCTGCACCAAAATGGCGGCACCGACCTTGGCGCCGTTTGACGCGCATTAATGTCGGCTCCTCCCAACTGCCAAACTTTCTCAAATAGCGACTCACGCCAACTTGGCACCTGACGCCCTCCATACTTTACCTATAGGCTATAACTTTCATAGCATATAAAAAACACCAATATAGCAAACTTCACCGTCCCAGCTCCTGAGCCGCCATGTTATCGCGCTTGCGCCTCTGACTTCCGTTATTACTTTCAGCATTTTAGGGCTTACACTATGCAACACCAGTTCCTTACACTGGCAGCAGACACGACAAGCACATTTTGCACACGGAGACCTCAGGAAAGGCATGGCTTGCACTGAAACGTAAAAACTTTGCTGTCGTCGTCACAATCAAGCTTTTCCTCTTTTTTTTTTGATACAAGCAAATCAAGTGTAAATTCATATAAGCAAGTGTAAGTTCGTCATAAATTATATTCGCTGAAACTGCCGCTAGGACACCACGAGGTCTAGGCTACGGACAACAGGGACTCAAGAGGGCAAGCGGAGACCAATCTGATCAGTCACATTGCAAGAAGTCTGCTCTGCGTGAGTGACTTCGTTAATCGTATTTGTAATCCTTCATTTCGCACTCTCCAATTTTTCCAAGGTGATGAAAGGTGGGCCAGGACGAAAGGACAACAATGATTGGACGATGGTATGGTACGGTGCGCTCTGCAGCTAATAGAGAATCCCGGTGCCGGCTGTGCTGTCTGGGGTTTTTCCTGGGTTTTCCTCAGACGCTTTCAGACATATGTTGGCACAGTTCCCTTAGAAGTCGGCCCAGGACGCACATTCCCCCAGGGCGTCAGTCGTGACGTTGCCCACATACGTGAGGCCGACAACGGCAAGCCCTTTCACCATCACCACCACCGCAGCTAATAGAGCATATTCTATGTTAAAAGTACATGTTGTTATAAACCTTGGAAGTGTGTATTGAATATAAATCTTAGACGTACTGTTTCTCATAGAAATATCACGGAGGAGAGTATATGGAGGAGGGAAGGAAGCGAGACTCCTCAATTGTATGGGAAAATTTAGTACTCTCAGATCGACTCCAAGAACGGCGGCAAAGAAAGGAACTTACTGAGCACCCTGTAGAACAACGCGAATCCCTTGCCAGAGACGCTCCAGTCGGTCTTGAAGCGGACGAGGACGGACGAAGACACCGTAAGGTTTCCAGGGGCTTGCTTCCCACAGGTGCGTAGGAGCTGACGAGAACTGTCCGTCGGTCCCTCGTACAATGTGAGGCTATCGTAACGGCAGTCTTCCCATTCTGTGAGCGAGTGGTGGCATAGAAGACGCGTCAACGAGACAGGAATGAGGGATTGACGGAGTTGTGACACTTTCTCTCACCTTGCTCCAAATAAATGTAAAAGACAGTTAGCATTCGTCTGAGCTTGCATTTTATTTGCAGCAAATACTGTAAGAGATGCGTAGAAAATTTCCTTGCTCCGCGAATACTCAAACTATTATGACATCACGGCATATGAGGCGGCGGCGGCGGGAGAGGTCACGTGTATACGAGAACCAATAGGAACGGTCGAGACTCTCGCACGTATGACGTAAGAGTTGAACGCAGGAGTGTGGTCAAGGGTCTGTATCTTGTCAAATACGTCAAGTAGAAAATTCGTTATTGTTTGCTATAACGCAGGTATATGAAGTTTTTTATATCCTTTAAGTATATTTATAAAAAAGCTATAAGAGACAAAATAGATGGAGTTTCTGCAGTTAAGTTGTACGGCCAGACGGACATCCTCTTCAGGGGGACCACGTCAGGGGACCACGTGTTCTGTAGCGAGCAGGTGCTGAACCTCTGGCCAGATCAACCGCTTTCCGGCCCAGATGAGCCTCCGTCGGCGTAGGATGTGCGCTCCTGGTGCGCGATGTTTTGGTTTCGGTTCATTTGTATAGCGAAATTCCGCGATGGAGGCTTCCGCTCGTTTCAGGAGTTTGAAAAAGACAGAATGACTTTCAATAAGAATTGTCACCCATTCTGTTATCTCGCTTTTGCCCGAAATTCCCTAATAAAAGGGTTAATGAATGAATTTTAGGGAACTGAAGAAAGTTGTAGTTACTTGCTCTCTTGGAGAGGTTGTCCGCCTTGCCGTGTAACTGAACTTCAAAAACGACACCTAATGCTGCTCTCAGCCTTCCCATAAAAATTATGTAAGGGATAAAAACGCCCTGAATGATGTCATGATGCACATATATCAAAGTGTCACAACCACTTAAATACCCTTAAATCCGGACTGGTAAAATTTACCCTCCAAAGCACCTCAACTGCACGACCTATGACATTATAACGACCATGTCATAATCGGCAACCCCTATTAGGAGCCCGTCCGCAAAACCCGGTAGGGGCGCTACTCATCGGCCCGCGAGATCTGCATCATGATTGGGCAATGGAAATTTGAAGTTTCAAGGCGCAGAAGCGGATGTATGACAATCGTAGCAGACGACAACAACAACTCCTATGAAAACGCGTAGAACGATGATGATTGTCATATTTAGAAAGAAGCATTTCCCGTGGGACATTCAACGCTTGTACAAAAATACTAAGGTAAGCTGAAGTACAAAGTATTGAAGAAACTGAGGAAAAAATAACCAGGCCGATGAGTAGCGCCACCGCTAGCTTCAAAATGCGGCGCTAGGAAAGGATGCCTATGACATGATTCGCTATAATCTAGTGGGTCGTGCTCTACATATGCACAGTTTTAGCGGTTCCCGATAGATGTCAGCACCACACCGAGGCTGCAGGATCCCGCTCCTTATAGGATTTCGCTCTCTGTCATGGACAAATCGGGATATCATTGTAATATCGGAATATCTCTATCGTGGGGGAATATTTAAAGGTACTGTAAAGCAGTAGACAAGCAGGATATGCTGGCAACGTGGCTCGAGACTTTGTTGCTTGTAAATCCCACATGCGGAACCGTACGACCGACAACGCTGTCTAAATATTTTTAATTTATCACGAAAAATCCGGCGTAGTGCAGCGGCGCGACGCCTGGTGTCAAACAACCCCCTGTGCAGCGAGCAACACTGTCAAATATGTATTATGTATGCAGCACTATTTTGTCGCGTTTTGTTCTTTTGGTGGCTATTCTATACGAGTGCAGAGACCCCTACTTAGTGTGTTTTTTGCGAAATAAAATCAAAAAGAAACGCAGCGCTGTTCGGCTGTCGGGCCCAGTGTTATGCGCATGCAACGTGATTGCCACCGTACGCGGCTGAGAGTACGGATCCCTTCCGAATACTAATACAGTGTTGCGCGTAATCTTTAATTTTAATTTTGTAATTAACTGCGCCGCTGATTGGAATGAAATTTGCGCCGTTTTTGTATTGATGGCTTGGACTGTCGAATAGCCACGCTAAATTAAATTCGGCCTCTGCTGCTTTAGAGTACCTTTAAACGTATTCCCGTATGAACAAATCGGAGAGCATAAGTAGCTTACGTTCAATGTCGAACTGTGGATCAAACGTGATTTCGACGTGAGATCCTTGAGGAACGACGATGAGGTAGTCGCAGTTGAGGTTCCCTTCGTACTCGTTCGGATAGCGCGGTGATGTGATGTCTCCCATGGGATCCGTGTAATTGTCTCCGCAAGCTGCGACATGGAAACATGTATACGTGAATAAGAATGAGGACAGTTCAATGCTGTGGGGAGCAATATCTGTAACAGTGAGAGCTCGTTTTTGCTTCCATCGGAATTTTTTTGTGGCGAATTCCGCAGGTATCTTCTTCGTAGCAAGTACTAAATAATTAGTTATAGGTAAGCGGCCGAATGATGAAATGGGTAAGTACAACAAAACATTAAAAATTAGTGCTCCATGCATCAAAGTTCACCTATCGGGTTGATAAAAATATCAGATAGTGTGATTTGGAAGTAGAGATGCGAAGCTCCGAAAGAAAACAGAAAAAATTTTGTTCGTTTTTTTCCCCTCCGGAAAAAATGCCCAAAATTTCCAGGCCACAACATTCAAAAATGTAAAGTTTTGTGCCTTCGATGTGTTCCAACCAGCCAACAGTGCCTTAGGTGCCTCTAATCCGCCAACAACCACCAACTTAGAGCTCTGTCTGGCTGCTCCAAGCGATCGCCATCGCGTTCACACAATGTCGGAGTTCTGGGGTCGGAGTGGACCACGGAGGAGAAGTAAGGAGACCGAACTCTGCCGCGCCGCCGTTGAAAAAGTGTGGTCCCGATTCCTCGAGTCTAATTGTGGCCGCGGCGCGGCGCTCGCGCTCCGTCAGGTACTTGCTCCTCTGAAATGACGTGCTTGTAATGCGCTGTGTCAGACTTACTAGTGTAGGAAAAAATATTTTGATAAAGAAACACGATTGTCGTGTATCAAGGAACGATCTCTCTTTGCATTTTTCGCTTGGAGTCCTTGTTGGTGCAAAGCGGGAGGCTTTCATTTTACAATGTGGGGAAGCCGCCGTCAAGGGGAATCCATGTTTGCTCGAACTCTTGAATGTGTAAATAAGCGTAGTGCTCTCGCAGTTAAGAAGCTGTTAAGAATTGCGGAAGTACGTTTTGTTTTATTTGAGATAAAAAGATACCCGAAGGAGCACAAAGGTTGTTGTTTGACATCGTACAGGATGGTATATAAGTTGCATGACTGGCAAGGTTCTACTGCGAGATCTACATTGTTAATGGTGTGCATTGATTATTATTACTTCCCACGAACATCTCGCAGCGTGAGGAAATGATGTAATTGAGCACATTTGGATTCCAGCTGTTGCACGACAGCGTCGTCGCGCGTTTCTACCACCCGCTTCGCGTGCACAACGTTTTGGGAAACGGGAACTTTTTGTCGTAATTGTGAAGCATCCGCTAGGGTACAGAGGATAGAGTTACATTTCACATGACACCACACATGAATTTAATGCCAAGGTGCCAGAACGCACTTTCTGTCACAGGTTTGCAAACGCGGTAGAGGACTCAGTACACGTACTTCAGTTTAAGGAAGAGATCCCGAAGACGATTTTCATCTTGGTGTCCGGTTGGGGTGTGAAGCCCATATCTACTGGATTTGGGTCTTTTTTTAGCTTGGGTAAAATACCTGGTGTAGCGTTTTGAGCGGCATGCTTGTGCTGAAGTAAATTGGAACTCCTAGGCATGGAACTTAACATCAAAAGTCAGTGTTATTCAAGATGTCAGTGTTGGATAACACACATTACAGACTACATACCGAGTTTCTTTTCTGTTCCCAAAACCGTAGCATAGCGTGTCACTAAAACGTCGCCATACACGAAGTTCTCTTAATTTCTTCACACGTACGCAGATAAAACTTTCCCAGTCCCAGCTTATGCGGCGACACCACATAGAAATTCCCACATATTCCGAAGAGATCGTGTCTGGAAACTTTACAGATCTTCAAACACATCATTCCCTCCACGCCATTTAAATGTGGCTTTTCAGCACAACCTTTGCTTCCTTTGGAGTAGGTCCCACCTATGACACGAAAACGAAGCAACAGAAATTGTAAAACAAGATTGGAGCTGACAAAAACTTAACTGAAAAAACATTAACTCATTATTGGAGAAATCGTTGTTAATTTTTATTACACAAACACTCGTTTTTAACGCTTCTTAGTAGAGTATTCGAGGACAAACAGCGCATTGCTTTGCAGGAGATTTCGCGGAGCTAGTACCGGAGGGAACGCGAGCGCCGCGCCGCGGCCAACAATAGACTCGAGGAATTGGGACGTCTTTCTCCAGCCGAGTTCGGTCTCCTTACTTCTCCTCCGTGGAGTGGACGAGTTGTTCCAATTACCTATCGCTGAGTAGACAGCACTCTCATGGGATGCTCTGCTCATCATTTATACCTAGAGGGTGAACACTACTAAAGCTTCTAGCTCATTGTATGCTGTGGCTTGGCCGGCAATGTTTCGACTCAGCAGTAAACGCGTTTGTTTCCATTTTCTCCGATTTTTCAAAAAAAAGAAAAAGAACAGAAAAACCCGAAAACAGGCGTTTTTCTTTTCGAGCGATTCACAATTTCCGGAAATTTTGCATCTCTATTTGGAAGGAAAGGTGTTGGACAATACCAGGTGGATAAAATTTCTTGCGAAATCTCATCTGACCTGACCAGGGATCATAAGCTTTTGTTTGTCACGGAAAAACACGGATTATACAATTTAAAACGGAAGCTCCCAAACATTAATTTGGATACTGTAAGGCGTGAATTTTGTTTGTTCTTGGGCGTGAAACTGGTTCTGCGCACTTTGCGATGAGCAGACAATTCTTTTGCTAAACTTTTCTCGCGGATCGAAGTAGCCAATCGAACATTTCACATCAGAACAGCATATGATCTACGAATTAAGCGCAAACCCACTCTACAGAATCAAGACAGCCTGTACTTTTTGGAAAGACATCGACAAACAAACTCACATTGGGGGTGAAGGAAAGACGCGTCTTCAAATATGCAATGAATAAAACAAAGAAAGATATGGCCTTCTCGATTTTTTTGCGGACGATCTACCGAACGGATTTTTGTTCTGAAAACGGCTACGATATCAGGTGACCGAAAGGAACAGATGTTCTCATTGGGACAACTTCGTAGGTTTTATAATTAAAAAGCTAATTAACGATTTTTAGGTAATTAGTCATTCGACGGTGGAGCAACAGATCGCCGAGAACGTCCGCCGGCCCAGAGATGATAGAAGTGAAAACAGGATGTCTATAGCCCTTATAGTTTTTTAATGAAAAATCTGTATAAAAAAAAAGACACCCTCTATATTGAGGATACGGAGAATGTCAGTGTGGACACTTTCGCCGTTATCCGTGCGCCGTTCCCCGTAGGAACGTGGCTGCACATATGACACACTCCGATCTGACGTCATTTGTCTACGTAATGAGTGATGGTGCTTAGACCAATGTTTGGACGCAATAACAGTTTCCTTTCGGATTTTAATCTCCTCCCGGTGCGTACGGTTCGCTTTGGCACAGGCTGTGTTGTTTGGCACACCCTAACATCATGGCACACGCACACACACGAAGATTAGGAGCGGAAGAAAAAGAGAGAAAGAAAGACTGACCTAAGGTAACGACAGCTTTGAATCCATCACCCTGCAAGCTTGCATCGGAACGGAAAAGAAGCCGAGCTCTGTGGGAAGTGCTCACAAACGTTGGCGGGTTAGTCAAGCCACAGTACTTGACGGGGGACGTCCAAGATCCGTCTACGTCGTTGAAAATCTGGTGAAAGCATAATTACAAAAACACCACGAACGAATTATGGAAGGAGCCACAGAAGTGCTGGGAAGTGCGAGCGAGTTATTCCCCTGTCACACTGCAAATTGAATGACATTCCCACCGGATGACAGTCGCACTGAATGACATTCGTTCCGCGTTACACGTTATACCCCTGTCACACGGCAAACCGAATGTCATTCCCAGCGAATGACAATCGCACCGAATGTCATTCGTTTGTCTTACATCGAGCTACACGAAGAAACAGAACGTCATTCGCAAATGATGTCAGTGTCGATAATTAAGACACCGGGGCATAACATCTGAAGCATTATACAGGTACATTTTCATTTGTTTTGGTCGAAACTAGCGAAACATTAAATTATTTCGCAGAATCGTTGCCTTTTCAAAGACACCTAATTGGCTAAGTACTACAAACAAAGCCAACTAAGAAGCCTATCTGCACCGCACTTGGCAACGTGGCGACTGGGAATGAGAGTCGTTCTCCGAAAAACAGTGTTCAGCCTTCCTTCCTTCGCGTCGAAAGTTATCAAAATCGTGATAAAATATTGGAGTACAAACTTTTCAACTTTTAACTTTACAACTTTTCATTCGTCTTTCGTTTGTTAGAACGGTTTATCGTTGTTGTTTTTGATAACACTCTACTGCGATGGTACGTTGTCTGTGCGAGAGGGAAAAGCGAATGAGTTCCCCGAACACATTCGCTGTGCGAATATCATTCGCATGTATTGCCATTTGATTTCACCGTGTGACACGAAACGAATGTCATTGAGTGCGAATATCATTTGCTGGGAATGACATTCAATTTGCCGTGTGACAGGGGTATTACACGTTTAAACCAAATGGCAATACATGCGCGAATGGCATTCGTTTTTCCCTCTCGCACCGACTGCGTGCCTTCGTCAGTAGACAGGTGGCAAAAACAACAACGATAAGCCGTTTGGAGAAATTAAACGCGAATGAAAAGTTGTACTCCCCCAAGCAGCAAAATGTACTGAAAGTCGAGTGCAATAGGGGTGGACGGGTAGGTGGAAGGCCTTGAACAAACTTGTGATACTAAAGGACACTGATAAGACACATACCGTCCACCCCTATTGCACCCGACTTTCAGTACATTGTGCTGCTTGGGCCAGTATTTTATTACCAATTTTGATAACTTTTGACACAAAGCAAGGAGGGCTTAACACCGTGTTTAAGAGGAACTACTCTCGTTCCCAGTCGACTCTCACGTGTGTACGATTTGTGCCGTCCTGGCTTGTGATGCTTAGCCGACTGAGCGTCGTCTAAAACGCAACGACTTTCTGAGATAACCTAATGTTTCGCTAGATTCTAGAAAAAGAACGCTCAACGCAGGGAAACATCCCACATCATCATCATCCATTCATCTATGTTGTTGTTGTTGTTGTTGGTGTTAGAAAAAGAAATCGAAATATAACGAATGTATATATAGCTTGATATGTTCGGCCCTGGTGTCTTAATCAGCAACAGTGACGTCATCTTCGAATAACATTCGGCGCGAATGCCATTGGGTTGGCCGTATGGCAGGGGGGGGGGGGGGGGGGGGCCTCGAAATCCACCATTAAGAATAAACCGCTTAAGAGTAAAACATTCAAGAGTAAACCGCTTAAAATATACACGGTTAAAATATATCTAGAAAAATAAACCGCTTACTATCGCCGCTTAGAGATCACCGTTTAATAACCCACAATAAAACATCAACTGTTTCAAAATCTCCACTCACCATCTAGCACGGAGAGGCGGATTGATTGCATTTTGCGCCGGGTTAGATCAGATTATGTTAGGTTAGTTTAGTTTAGTTTCGGTTAGTTTGGGATACTTTAGGCTAGTTTGGTCCTGTGAAGTTAGTTTAAGCCCCTTGCTTGCAGTTCACCTTGCTTTGGGCGGTGCAGGCATAAGACTTGATAGCCGGTTTCACCTGACTTTTTAAAGATATATTTTTAAGCGTAGGTTTTTGACGGTTTATTATTAACGGTGGATATTTACGCGGTTTACTTTTATCGTGGATTGATTTAAGCGTATATTCTGGATGTTTTACTTTTAACAAAGGATACTTTCGGCGTTTATTCTTGAGCGTTCATTTTTAAGGGTTTGAATCGACATCTGTGCGTCCCCTAAATTGGGATTTGTCGACACTTCTTCATGGGCAAATGGAAAACGCAACACAACGCAAGAGGCTCTGTGTGTGTCGTTTGTGCTATGTCGCACCTTCCCTGTGTCCGTCAGACTATTCTAACAGGATCGACGCAGCCCAATTTAGGCACTTGGTGAAGGAGCGGCCAAAGGTCGATGACATGGAGAGACCATAATTATGCCTAGGACGACAAAAGCATAGTCCTTGTAGGCCGGACACGTAACAGCAGTTCTGATTGTTTGTCTGCCATTGTGGTCTTCCAAGACCCGAAGGAAAGAAGCAGTGAGTTTTAGTCCTTTCGGAGACTTGGTGCACCGTCACAAGAAGACGTCAAGAATTCGGGACTCAGCGCACTGAGTGTACGCCAGGTCTAGGGACTATTCGCAGTGCAGGGGGACTAAAACGGGGAGTGATTACAATCCAATACAATTGGTTCTTCCGTTCGTTGTTCGTTCGTTCTTCACACTCAACCCACACCGGTACACTGCTCGGCACGAAAACGACCGGCGGAGCTCACCGTTAAATATGTCCGTATCTGGTAACCACATATAGGGAAAGGTAGCCCATAGCCTAAGTAATACAGAGTCCCGTTAGTGAAGCTGTTTCAGTGTATCTCATGTAGCACATGCCACCTTCAGTCTTTTTTTAAATATAAAATTGTCAATGTACCTATCCGTCGAACTTCAGCTCGTGCATGCTGTGGTGACGGACCACCCACGATCCTGCGATCCTTGGGAACAGTCTTCAACAGATATCTGTTGCCTACCTGAATATAGTCCCTGGCGCAGCTGGCGGACTGCTGAATATCGAAGCGACCTGTAAATGTGATGTTGACCCGATGGCCCCTCTGGCCGTCGAGTACCCAGTCGCATTCGGCGTTGGCTGGGTAGGCTGATGGGTACCTGGGTGACTCCAGCGTGATCACGTTTCGTACGTGTAAGAGCCCTCCACAAGCTGTACAAAAAAAAAAAAAAAAAACAAAAAAAAAAACAGGTATTCATATATAAGATACCCATAATGGAACACAGTATTCGCTTTCAATTCTACAAGACACATTGTTTAAATCTGTGCGTGTTCGGCGCATCGATGCTTCCATAATAGCGGCTGTTCAAACGCGACCTTTTCAGCTGATTCCGTACTTTCTGTAATCTTTGTGAACCTTGTAGGTCAGAGCCGTAGCGATGGGGGACGAGAGGGGCAGCGGCCCCGTGCGCCCCCGTCAGAGAGGGCACCGAACGACAGGCTCTGGCAGGTTGAACGCCTTCAGAACGGTTCAACACGCTCCAGCCTCCATCCAGAACATAATGTTCTGGCAGGTTGTTTGTACAGCATAAAGCTGGAATGAGGAAAATTTGCATTGACGATCTCGGCTGTGCGAATGAGCGTTTTATTTAGAACTTCTGACCTCAGTGAAAGAGGGGGTGCGCTTCAGGGCTACCCTGCCCCAGGCGCAAACTCGCCTCGCGACGGCTCTGCTTGTAGTGGTCAAACTTAACAAACTGCAACCTTTCTGCCCTAATGTAGGGGTTAGAAATGTGGAAGGTTTTTTTTTTCGTGTGATAAGCCAACCAATACGAGTAGAACTCCTGAGCTAGATTATTTATACGCGAAATAGATTTCAAAGACCGCCATACTGTAGCCATATACTGTGGCCGTACTGCATGCGATTTCTTGAGGACCAGTTAAATTTACATTATCTTTAGTGAATTGCTGAAAAAGAAACTATGTTCGTTCGCTTATGTTTGTGCAAGTTATTTAACGGATCACCACCGCATAGAATGAGAGCCGCATAGGGTCCATGCGGTATACACAAGAGTTAGGAGCTTCAAACAGCAGGTACAGTCCCCGACCCACACGAACGCGCCGGCCGGTACACTCTTAAAAATGAACTTCACCGCATAGCACGCTCCTAGCCAACCATTATCTCGAATGATATCGTTATTTGCCCTGATTTGTTACAATTATGAACAGCATAAGTGTCACAGAAATGGCGTACGCCCCCCGTTTTTAACAAATCAGGGCAGATAACGATATCATTCGAGATAATGGTTGGCTAGGAGCGTGCTATGAGGTGAAGTTCATTTTTAAGAGTGTACAGTGGGTTGGGCAGCAAACTGCATACCTGCTGAAGTATACCGAACAAAGTGATTTGTTGGTAACATCATGTTCTTTGAGTACACTCTTAAAAATGAGGTGGTGGTGGTGGTGGTGGTGATAGGGCTTGCCGTCTCTTAAAAATGAACTTCACCGCATAGCACGCTCCTAGCCAACCATAATCTCGAATGATATCGTTATCTGCCCTGATTTGTTGAAAACGGGAGGCATACGCCTCCCGTTTTCAGCAAATCACGGCAGATAACGGTATCATTAGAGATTATGGTTGGCTAGGAGCGTGCTTTGCGGTGAAGTTCATTTTTAAGAGTGTATGAAAAGAAACGGAACACACTCACACGAAGAGAGTGTGTTATCTGTTATCTTATCTGTCATCTTATCTGTCACGACATTTAGAGCGTACTTGGGTGCACTCTGAGTCAATAGACGCCCAGGCAACACAATGTACTGAAAGTCGAGTGCAATGGGGGTGGACGGTATGTGTGTTATCAATGTTCCTTAGGTTCAAGAGTCTGTTCAAGGTCTTCCACCTACCCGTCCACCCCTATTGCACTCGACTTTCAGTACATTGTGGGACGTCTTTGGGACGTCTTTGGCTCAGTACTTCGTAGGAAAGGCACATAGTCAATACGCATGCTCTATCTATGTCGCTACAGACGCCCTAAGACAAATGCCGGCATAATTCTCTGCGAAGTCGGCCCAGGACGTCCCTCTTACCCCTGCGATAGTCGTGATAAGACTATGACTGATAAGACTAAGATAAGCCATAAGACTGCATCTTCGAAAGAGCGACACAGTCCATCTCGGGGCGGCCTCGACCTTTTCCGTAGTGCTGGCGAAAGGGCGCGCCGTTGTCGGCCTCACAGAAGTGGGCAACGTCACGGCTCACGCCCCGGGGGTATGTGCGTCCTGGGCCGACTTCTAGGGGAACTGTGCCGACATATGTCTGGAAGCGTCCGAGGAAAACCCCAGGAAGAACCCGAGACAGCACAGCCGGCACCGAGATTCGAACCCGGGTAACTCCCAGTCTCGACGTGACATATGGCCAGCAGGCTAACCACTGAGCCACGGGAGCTACTCTATAGAATTCCGCCTCCACCAGTGTGGCGGCCGTTTACTTACGCTGTCCCGAGAGAGACACGGTAAAGTTGAATCCCGCGGCAGCACCATCGCCATCCGAGTGAAAGATGACTGCGAATTGCCTGCCCCGAAGCAGAGGGGGTCTCCTGGTACCACAATATTTGTCGATGCTGGGCGACCTGACGTGCGTTCCACTGAAGATATCCACATAGTCCTTGGAGCAGTCGTTTTCCAGTTCGAAACTTGTAAAGTTGAGCTGCATTAGGAGGTTCCCGGTTATAAGCTGCCTGTCGGTAGGTATTCCTCAGTGTACCATGCTGTCCTATAGGGAGGGTGCTATAAAAGGTCAGTCACATTTTCGCACGTGGCAATATACCTACTTGACAGACAGACTTCCGCTACCACAGAGTGCATAATTTGTGCCAGAAAAGCCTCCGAAAAAATCGTGGTTACCAGGCGCTGCATAACAAAGTAAATACGACCACGCAAACTTTCGTCTTCATGCATTTCCTATGTGCTATATACCGATGTGAAGACGGCGGTCTGCAAAGTGTTGTGTATATCGTCCGCCTAGGGGCGCTAGCCGACACGAATTTGTTTTCGCTTTTGACGCCACTGGCGCCGCTAGGTGGAAGCTGCACTCAACTTGTGGCAGACCGCCGTGTTTACATCGGTATAGCGCATAAGAAATGCACGAAGACGAAAGTTTGCGTGGTCGTCATAACTTTGTTATGGAGTGCCTGGTAACCACGATTTTTTCGGAGGCTTTTCTGGCACAAACTATGCACTCTGTGGTAGTGGAAGTCTGTCCGTCAAGTAGGTATCGTGCCACGCGCGAAAATGTGACTGACCTTTTATAGCGCCCACCCTGTATATATACTCTAAACAGAGAATAACCTCAAACAACACGCTTCTATCCAACGACCATTCAGAAAAAAATATCGTCGCTCGTTCCTTATCTGTCTAAAATGAGAGGCACAGGTCTTTTTGTGACGCTCGTGAGAGTTATTGTCACAAAAAGCTTTACGCCCCGTGCTTTGCAGTAATGGAGAGTTATAATGGTATTATTCTGTGAAATGATTGGCTTCCAGTGCGTTGTGTGGTGAAGAGTGCGTGTCACGCAGAAAAGAGAAAAGATGAAATTGTCGTGCACTCTACAGTGTTCACGAAATATTCGTCAAATCATAATAGGGGCAATAAAGTCTCCTCTGTAACTGATAGCTATGCACTATTAGCTAGAACTGTGGTCTGTCAAACGGGCTTACCTCCACTTGTGCGTTCCACAAGGCTGGGTCGAGTGTCCACATACAATCTGCGTTACGAGTATACTGATCCGGGTACGCGGGAGAGGTGAAAAATGATGGAGTTTCCTGCACACTGATCCATCCTCCACATTCTGAAACAGCAAGGGAATCAAAGGCGAAATATAGCAAAGGAAGACAAGTTAATGCAAGTCCCCTATGGAAGCCAACGTGATGTGAAGGTGTGAAGGCCATTTGTTGAGAGCAAGCTACTTCGCATATGTGCGCGGGCTTACTTTCAAGTATAAACTGCGTAGCGTTGTGGTTCAGCATTGCTGGCAGCTACAGAAGTACCAGTCACAGTAAGCAGAGGGACACTTTCAAAAATAATTGAAACTTTAAAAAAAATCTTCATGTATCATGACGGACTATATCTTGCAGTCCCCGAGCGCTGGTACATCGTGTCTGATACTTATATGTAATAAACTAATTTCTAGCAACGAAGGAAATATAAGTAATTTACTACTTGAACTTCCTATCTAAAGCTACTTTACAGTTAGTAGTTCCCCCCTTTCGTGGTTCTTTCTACAAAATTTTCGCCGTCCTTGTCGTTGGTCGTCTGAAAAGTAATCCAGGCGCCTGATGACGTCATGGAACAGTTGCCTATTATGAAGGAGTTATGCAGACAGCCTGTTTCCTCACATGGAATGTTTCTCTGTAACAGATTATAGTCTACATCACAAATGTGGAAATTCGTGCATTTTTGAACTTGATGCCGCCTCTGTAACAGACTTGTGCCCGTTACCAAAACATAGGAAGGAACTAATTACCGTTACCCGTTACTTCAGAAAAAAGTAACTAAATACGTTACTCGTTACTAACATACAAAAGTAACGAGTTCTCGTTACTCACAGGTAACGAGTTACTTTTACGTTACCGGCACATAGTTAAAGGAGCCAACAAACATGCCGTCACTTGGCTTCAACTCATTATTAATGAGAAATTGCACTTCACAAGAAGCTGATACTCGAAATTTACATGAGTGATCTTCGTTCTCTTTCGTGTGAAGACATCTGCTGCCGCAGTGGGGGCTATCGGAGGTTATGAAAACACAAGTAAAGACACCGGTTTTCGTGCCACCTATCACCAACGGTTCCCAAAAACAGACGAGGGGCTACGTCATAATTTAGGGCGCTCAGAAGCTTAGCAAAGACAAGAAAAGGCTAGAAGTCGAAACGCGTTTTTTGTAGCCATAAACAATTGGTGCCCATTCTTGGGAAGGAGTGATGGTCGGAGATTACGGAAACAATAGAAATGACAAGGGCCTTCGCTTAAGACGATTCAGCACGTCAACAACCCATCCAGCGAGGGACTGCAATAATACTTCACGTGGTCACACATGGTCGTGGGTCACGCAGGTCCAGGCATTGCGCCACACGGAGTGCTGAAATGTGCTCCCCCGCGCTGAAGAAAAGGAACGAGTAACGTCAGTAACGAGGTACCAATTTTTGTAACTGATTCCGTTACTATTATCATTTTTTAAAAAGTAACTGAATCGTTACTTCGTTACTAAAAAAGTAACCGTTACAAAGTAACGAGTTACTTGTAACCCAGTAAACCAGAACTATCCCAGGGACGTCCCAGAAAAGTCGCACACGTCACTTATGTCCAGGAGGTCCGCCAGACGTTATCTGTACGTCCACAATGTGATTTTGAAAATCGTCGGATATTGTATCTCCCAGAGACATCTGCAGGATGTAAAAGGAATTGGCCCACCGCGTGGCATTTTGCGCACATATCTGGGACACGTGATGTGATGCTTACTGGAGTGACGTAAGCAAAGCGAGAAACATTTCGGTTTTAGACCTTTATTTGCAGCGTAATCCCATCATGGAAGATAGTTTGAATTAAAAACACACTATTTGTGAGAAAGGGACGCCAAGAGTATCAACGGTTATGCTTCGGCGTTGTTGGCACACGAACTAACTAATTCCCAAGACGTTTTCACGTTACAAGCGTAGTTCACCCCGCTGTACAGTTACTGAACGTACTCCTACAACTCTCATTTCAGTATATGCTCCATCTAGTACGCCAAAAGAGGCCACCACAGGCCTTTGTAGGTAGTGCTCTTACTCGATATCTCATATGTGTGTATGTGCGAGTGTAAGCGGTCTCTCATACCCACAGTGAGATGCGCAGGTCACGTGGCGTTGCCAATAAGTGCTGTATACAGCGGTTGCATACCGTTCTCAAATAAACGATGTCGATTATTTATCCAAAACTATTTCTAAAACGTGGGCAGATAACAAAAACTGAATAATAATGCATAGTGCTCAGCATACCAGCTAATTTGATGTGAAACGATAAACGTCCCATTCACATCCGGATATATAACTGAGACGTTCATAGGACGTCCCCCGGACTGCAAAATGAGCAAGAAAGTCTGTTCCCAGGGACGTCGCACGGACGTAAGGGAACGTTCACGAACGTCCCTGGGATATCCAAATGTCAAATTCAGGATATCCTTTAATTCCCCAAGATATCCTTGGGACATATTTGGTTTGCTGGGAACGAGTTAGGCACAACTCTGCTCTGTAATGGCAACCCGAGCTCTAGGTGGTGTTATCTTAGCTGTTGGCGAAATTAGATGCTTCATCCTCTTTACTCTGCGACGGTTGAGAGATATGCAGAGAAAAAAGATGCTTACCATTAATTTTGTAGGTTGCGTTGATCCCGCCTGAAGGCTGCGAATGCTTCTTGACGTAAGTCAGTTCCGTGGCAGCGTACCGCATCAGGCTTCTTCCGCTCTTGCCACGTTCGCAAATCGCGTCTGAAACGGTTTAATGAAGCGCGTCAAGCCCACGTACTAAAGGAATGCTGATTCAGCGCGGCTATTTAAAGGGGCACCCAACCGCTCGTCGAACGTTTTTCGATTGTCACGCTCCATAAGAACGACAACAACTTCACTTTTAATATCAGGAAGGGGGTTTCATCACCAGGGGCGATACTTTACCTCACCACTGATGGTGATTTGGGGAATGAAATAATGAGCCCCTCCACAATAAGGGTCGAAGTCCTCTTGTGTACATAAAGGTCAAAAGAGCTTTGGGGGCAGAGTCTTGTGGACTGGATTTGGCAAGAGACCAAGCGATTTTGATAGAGAGAGGGGGCGAGAAGAGATCAAGAGACCCAGAGAGTGCGGTTCGGAAAGGTTGGTAGTGTGGACAACGAAGAAGAATGTGCTCCTGATCCTGTACACGCTTAGAAATAATCTTCACCGTATAGCACGCCCCTAGCCAACCATCATCCCGAATGACAACGTTCTCGCCCCTGATTTGTTGAAAACGATTGAAAACTATTCTGTGCCGTGCATAATGGCACAAAATTGGAATATAAATGGAAAATAGCCGAGGCTCTGTGGCTGCACGTCGTGCATATGTTTGTAAGTTGACCGTGCTCTCCCAGCCGAGTACGGCTGTTTCGCCCTACTCGGAGCTGTCCCAACAGCTGTCCTCCGCTGGGAGTGCACGATCAACTTTCCAGGCAACCCCTAGAATACATCGCACATACATTCTGAACAGCAACAAGGGGCTGTCTCCGAGCGTTGCAGAAGCGATATCACTTGGACAGCGCTTCCTTTAATACTCGACGATGACGCCCGTACAGGCCTCGAAACGTCAAACTATGTATTACGTTGTTGCCGTGTTATGTGAAGCCAGTGGGTGGGCTATAAATACAATGTTACGTCTCCTTACTTTAGGGCAATGTTTCACTTCATAACTCACTTCTAGACACTTCAATCAATTAACGAATCAGCGTCCTGTTTTGTGACGTCCTCTGTGACGTCAAAACGACGAACAGCGCAGCATGAGTGCGAAAGAGCGTCTTTTAGCGACACTGAGTTTTTCGAAGACTTTCACCGGCGACAACGTGCGCCTGGTATGCCACTTTACAAGAAGCGCAAGACTCTAGAAGTGAAGGTTTCTATTTGAAATTGTGGTGGAACGTTTTATCCTTATATAATATTTTCGTCGCAGCTCTGACAGGGGACTTCATATCACTTCATTTGACATGTTAAACGCTTACAACATCTCTCTGAACGCAGGAACCATCGTCACATGTAAAAACAGAACCGCCGCGTCATGCTCAGAAAACGTTATCCGCTATCACTTATCATATAGTTCAGTTCACTGGTGTGCTGACAATGGTAGGCGTGTGCCCTTTTGTGGCAATAGACGATTTCAGAAATTGCATAGATAGCCCGCCAGAAAGCGCCGTGTTGCGAATGCCACACTGCACCTTGGGATTTAGTTTTCATGAGTCAGGCAGAAGAAGAAGAGCGCAAAGGGTTTCGCTTTTCCCTCCTTCCTTCGAGCAACAGTCAGGCAAGCACGAATGCAAACCATTTCCCACGACGCATTACGCGATGCGCGTGACTTGGGCGACGGATGGTCCCCATGCGGAACACAAGGGCAATATCTGAAATCGCCTATTTGGATGCGCGTTAATAGCCACAAAAAGAGGTAAGGCCTGCTCTCCCCTCCAATCAGAAGCGTTCGGCGCGAGGAATGGCGCAGAACGTTTATGCAGTGAAGTTCTCCTTCTAGAGATGCCAAACGTTCCGCTATAGCATGCAACCTTGTTCTCTTTCTGCAGGAGGCGAGTCTTGCGGAGCGATTCCACTATTCCTTTGCACTTCCCGACTTACTCACGCACCCTCCACCCATCGCCGCCATATCTACGCATCTCCACCCTCCATTCTGTATCCATATTTTTTGCTGTAGTCGTTACGATGGCCAGTCCTGTGTGGCCAACGACGTGCCGACTAAGACATTACCCCCACACCACTCCTCCTTTTAGAGCGTATGTACTCACGAGGCTAAGATTACGTTGCTCGGAACACCACCGTCACACGCACAAAGTCAAGCTGCAAGACTATGAACAACACGACGAGATTTTGCGGTTGCAAGACTTACCGTCACCCTTAAAGTATTCTTCTTTGCAGCCGACATTAGGAGCTGTGACGTTGACGCCGACGACTGTGTAAGCCAGAGTGACATTGGGGCTGAGCGGGAACCTCCAGGTACACATGGAAGGTCTGGCTTGCAGAGCTTCTGCTGTCGGAACGAGCGTCCCGCTCGGCTCTTCGGGAGTCTGGTAACATGCTGCGGATTATGCGTATACTAAAATGAAGTCCTGGATCACATGCATCCACCCTTTCATCAAAGGGTATACCCTACTAGGCAGGGGCGGATCCAGACCCTCGATTTTTTTTAGGGGGGTGGTTCTTTGTCGGAGCGAGTAGAAGGAAAGGGGGAGAAGGAAATCCAATGTATAAACAGGCGTTTTGGGGGCGATCGCCCAACCGCCCCCCTTGGATCCGCCACTGCTACTACGTAGTAGAAAGTTATGTTGTATTACGGTTTCGCCTCTGTTTTATTACGGTGCTATAGTTTTACCAACACGCGGTTTTGCACCTCCATGACTTTTCGTGCGTTTCGGTGACCTTACTACCTCCATGGCATAAGTAAGCTTCTGGAAGGAGTAACGTGGAAAAGTGGATAATTATTGATATCGCTTGAAGATGACGTGACAGGCCACTGCATATGGAGAAAGACAAGAAAACGCGAAACGGTGATTAGCTAAAAGGGGTTAGGAGCTTTGATACCTCTAGCAAATGATAACACGGGCACCTTGAACTGTACTCAGTTAAGAAGTCGTTATGGACGATGTCGTGACCGTGATGCAAACTCTTAAACGTACTGCTATGTCGTGCTGACGTAGTGGAGTTCGGAGCAAGGGTACCACACGCCATTCCTAAGTCAGCAGCATTTCCTTCTCTGTAGTAGCCTGTGGGCTTTAGGAGAACTTTCATTTTTAAGGCTACGTTCTCGCTGTACGGAAACATAGTATACCACCAGGTTGCGTAGTTGTCATCCTGCCCTAGCCCAGTGAACCAGAAATATCCCAGGTACGTCCCAAAAAGGTCTCACACGTCGCATATGTCCACCACGCCTATGCGACGTTACCTGTTTGTCCAGAGTGTGACTTCGAAAAGCGTCTTACTTTCTATATCCCTGGGACATCTGATAGATGTAAAAAGAAAGGAGCAAGCCCTTTCTTGCTCCTTGACAACTGACCCACAGTGGCATGACGTAAGCAAAAGGGAAAATGTTTGAGTTTACTACTTTATTTACCAAGTAATCACATTATAGACGGCAGCCTCTGTTAAAAGCACGGTATTTACCAGGATGGGGTGTCAGGAACGTTCACAGGTATATAGGGTGGCATTGTTTGTGGACTCACAAGGTAACTGCAAAGACGGTGTCACCGTTGCAAACATGTTGCGCGGCGCTACACTTGATGAAGGAACTCCAACAATTTGTATTTCAGTATATGCTTGCTCTGGTATCTCTTGAAATCCGCGGACGCGGTGGAGAGGCCAAAAAGGGAGCCTGTGTCTCATATGGTGAAAGGCGAAAGCACATTTATTACTGCGCGGGTCTGCATTCGTCTTGGATTATGGCGGAAAGGTCGCTGGGCTGCCATTTACCACACTTCAATACGCTTAAAAGTGGACAAACCATAGTCGCCAGGACATACATGCTACGTCTATGGGCTGTCTGCAATGATCCATGGGATATCCAAACATCCAATTTTGGATATGAGCTGGACATCTCCTAGACGTTTATGGTTTACTGGGAGGGGCCATTAATAATTGTCCTTAAATAGTATCGATAGCCCTAACACCATGCTCCGTTTTGCTTTTTTTCCGTACCAATTGCCTCAGCCTGAGCGTTGTCCTTACAATTAGAAACGCGCTCCGCACTTACGCAGCTCCTTCGCTGAGTCGTAGTGAGCTCTGAAGCCGTGCACAGTGGATAGTCTCGGTGACAGCATCGTTACCAGAAGTCGGGAGGTGAAGGACTCGTACACGTACGGGAAGGAAGTGTTGCATGGAACTTGCAGTGTTAATATCCCGTCTGTAAGCTGCTCAGATGAAAGGAACGACAAAAGGAATTAGATTAATAAATATAGGTGTCCATATACGTTGTGCTTAAACGTAATATAATGATAACGTTGACTATCACATTAACTGGCTTTACATTTGTCACAAAAGACTGCTGAAAGGCCCAAGGGTAACCCAAAGACAGCACAGGCAGTGGTTGGATTCGAGCCATCTACCAGCAAACGGATGCTGTGTGTGCTCGACCACGCAGCGGGTATTTTACCAACCACATATGCGAGTATTCCCATACAGGGTGTTTTTTAGCCCTTACAGAATTTGTATCAAAAAGCTATGAGAGCAGCAGAGATGTCGTTTTTGTAGTTCAGTTCTACGGCCGAACAGAACTCTACCTGAGAAACGTTATCATGACATTGGTAGACAGACTGAAACCGGAACAAATTGGAAGGGCTGGGTTCCACGAATAGGCAGTTGTTAGCTGCCTCCTATTGAAAGAAAAGTCGGACTGAACTTCGCGTTCGTTTCCGGGGCCATCGTGATGACCTCAAAACCATGGCTTTCGGGAGCGGCCTTGTTCGCCCTCTAGCTTCGAGCGTAGTTCAAGTTTACCAAATTGGTGGCGCTGTCGAACGCTATGACGTCATTTGTTTACAAACAGGGAGAGGTCCATTTCAATGCTCCCGAACGTCTGAATAATAATTCGTGAAGAACTATGTACGAAGAACTTGAAGCACCTTTCAAATTTACAGTGCCCGATTTGGAAAGGCAGCTTATTTTTTCTCTTGGTGTGTCAAATGAAGTTTTTCAGTGCTTAATGGTGCATACACTGAGTGCCCAATAACTGCACGGCTCATGTTTTCGAATATACTTTTTATGGTGGGAAATTTTGCGATCATTACAGGCATTTATTTTCTGCCGGGACCTTCATAATATCGTCGAAGGTGATTGTGGTCCGCGACTCGATTTGGAGCTTGAGCCCCTGGTCTTGATGACCTGTGACTGATGCGACTTTACTGCACCCATTTGCAGGGAACGTACGGTATGATGTGTGGGTTTGCAGCCATCTGTACAACACATTAGTCGCGTTTACATTAATCAATAGGAGCAGGTCGAGTTGGCTTGTCGAGTCCGCCTCGCTTACATAAACACTGTCGGGTCGTGTTGACCCAGCGTCGCGTATTGTCAAATCAACCCGGAAGCAAGGGGGAAGGCCTTTGCGATCGCCTCTGATTGGAGCGAGTACATGCAAACAGCATCCCTAAGAACACGTTGACATCCCTCACTCACCCTGAGGATGTCACTGTGGGACAGAAATGACATCCTGGAAATATCCCCACAGGATCCTGAACTTGTGTGAAAAATGTTAGAATAAGACTCCAGAGACGATCCTAGGGACAACGTCGATCGTAATTCAACTCTACCAAATTGATGGCGCTGTCGAACACTATGACGTCATTTGCTTACAAACAGGGAAAGGTCTATACTACTTGTACAATATTTAGCTAAAACCAATCTTGCAAAAAGAAACCCTGAAGCATTCTTATACTACGTGTAGGACAACATAGACGTGTCTGACTTTGCACTTTGACGACTGAACAACACTGGAAGAACGATTTTTCTCTCCTAAACTGGACATAACGTCGATTTTAAATCAGTGTCAGGTTGATACTGAGCGCCATAGGTAAATCATTTTGTCCAAACGTTACCGTCAGTGTGCTGTCGCAGTTGGAGATATCACCCTCCAGGAAATTCACGGTGATCCGTCGTCCCGCAGCTGCATTGAGGGCCCAACGGCAGGCAGTGCGAACTGGCATCGGTGCTGGGAAACCCGGCGTCTGGAAGTCTCCTTCGGTGGCCGCCAGAGTACCCCCGCAAGCTGCGCGCGTTGCGAACCATGCTTTACTACGCGGCACAGCATATTATAAAGACCATTTACTCTCACTAGCCATAAGATTTTCTGTAACCATGGGCCATAATGGACCATAGGAGCCATTCAAATTTATCTGGAGTAAAGTAAATCACCCGACTTCGTTATTCCACGTGACCTCACGGGTGCATTTCCGTATCTACCGTGCGTTGAATAAATGTGGGACGTGGCAAATCAAAACCACTACTAAAAAAAAAAACATTGCACGAATGCAAACACCTCTTTAGAAAGTCGGCAAGAAAAATACTCATTAACGCCTTCCAAACAACTGCCTAACTGCCACCAGGTTACGGGGCCCTGTCGTTCCTCCGCATTCACGCTCTGAGGATTTCAAGACCCAGGTGCGTCTCAGAGGGTATCCTCTCTTTGATACTCGGACGGTGTCTCATCGTTGCAAAATTTAATTGACAAAACTGTCCTTAAAAATCAGTCACGAGCGTTACAGCGTGACATTGGAGGGCCGTCCACATCACATAGCGTAACGTAATCAGGTCAGTGCGACGCAGCATCAGCGTAGCGAGGTTTTTATTTCGTACAGAAAATTCGTCTGCTACGGAGACGGCGGGGATCAACTTATGGCTTACTTTCTGAGCACTTGTACGTCACGAAGTGACGTGAGCGCCACTCATGTGCTTATAGCAAACTGTGGGCCGGGGCCCCCACAGATAGATTGGCATTATCCTAAGAATTCATGCAGAACGCTACAATACGCTTATGGTGCCAAAAAACCTGGGCATACTATATCCTTGAAATAAAACATTGTTACGTATCTAATGAGAACGTATGGCACCCACGTGCTATACTATGTAGTACTGCAAAGTATAGCACATTTATGAAAGAACACGTTTATAGCAATAATATGTGCAGATTTGAGAACATCCCGTGAATATCCAAATATCCCGCAGTTGCGTCTCTGGGACGTTCGTGGAATGTGGAAAAAGTGGGACAAGCCATAGTGGCCAGGACGTACATGGGACGTTCACGGACTCTCTGCAATGATCCATGGGATATCCAAACATCCAATTTGGGATATCAGGTGGAAGTCTCTTCGACGTCTACAGTTTACTGGGTTTGAAGGACAACACTCAATAATTGCAAGCGCTATCGTAATGGATTTCACATATACATTCTACTAGCCTAGATTTTAAAGACCTGATTAGGATGATAGACATGATGAGGTCGATGGTCGTGATGGCATTGATCAATGTCCTAACGCATCTGAACCATTAGCCAGAAGGGCCTTCGAAAATTTTTCCAATAAGAAAAAGGAAAAAGAAATGAAGGGGGCCTTCGCTGGATCTTGAAGTTGTGACAGGTGATGTATATTC
The DNA here is from genome assembly GCF_037126465.1 of Ornithodoros turicata. Lineage (NCBI taxonomy): Eukaryota > Metazoa > Arthropoda > Arachnida > Ixodida > Argasidae > Ornithodoros > Ornithodoros turicata. The sequence continues at coordinate 141,644,887 of NC_088202.1, read as the reverse complement.
AAATAGGCTCTGTGGCAACTCGCCCATGATACAGACAACGAGCTCAATTCGGCGCTAGACGTCATTTCCGTACTTACCTCTCCCTAGGAAAAACAGATGAAGCCTGAACGCCGGGCTTAGCGGGGGAGCTCCCCTTGTCTTTACATGGACGAATAGCTTGTTGTCTCTCGGCGACACGTCAATCGACTGATTAGCCCCACATATGCGAGATAGAACGGGTCCTGGAAAGTGAGATTTCCATGTTGAACCATTCGATCAGACGATAAGGAAAAAGATGGAGATGGCACTCGGGAGGGGGACTGGGCTGGCTACTCCCATCGCTACCCGAAAGCAGTACACCTTGTAAGTCCAGACTGCGCAGCGAGTCCCGAGAAACAAAAGAAAAGTGTATATCTGCTTATATCTGGATTAAAATGGCTACATAGGCTTCGCCCCAGTGAACCGCCCTGCGAAGCGTGGACCAAAGATAAATTGATAATGAGGAATAATGCAAACGGACCACGGGGTTTTCTGAATTCTGCAATCAGGCTCAGCAATTTACGGTAATGAGGAAGTATCATAAATTGTAATAGGATAGAGTAGGTTTGAAGAAACATCGTAGCAGAGTACTGTTGTACGTGAAGGTTGCAGAAAATTGTTCCACTACCCTGGAAGAGCAGTGTAGAGGATGAGTTGGGTAAGAGCCTGGTTAGAAATAGAGCAGAACAGTACAAGTAATGCAGAACAGCAGTGTAATATGGTGGTGAGTACCACAGTGGAGAGGTGCAGTATTAAGCAAGCACTTCAGAGGGGGCCAGCAGTACCAATACCCCAACAACACACTGTCATCCGAAGGACATCCTAAGACGATGCATGGACTAATGTGACATACACAGGACGGTGAATCTGATCCTCAAATCATCCTCAACATGTCATTTTGGCACTATATAGCGTCCTCATGGTATCCTCAGATCAACGTGGGCAGAGCACGAGACGGTGTCCTGAATGTGATGTCGACCATAACGTAAAGTAATCGAGGGCAATAACTTTTGACGAGAATAGGGCCCCAGTGAAGTACACTCTTAAAAATGAACTTCACCGCATAGCACGCTCCTAGCCAACCATTATCTCGAATGATATCGTTATCTGCCCTGATTTGTTGAAAACGGGGGGCGTACGCCATTTCTGTGACACTTATGCTGTTCATAATTGTACAGAAAAGGCGTACGCCCCCTGTTTTCAACAAATCAGGGCAGATAACGATATGATTCGAGATAATGGTTGGCTAGGAGCGTGCTATGCGGTGAAGTTCATTTTTAAGAGTGTAGCCCAAAGGAATTGACGGGCCTACACTCTTAAAAAGGAACTTCACCGCATAGCACGCTCCTAGCCAACCGTAATCTCGAATGATATCGTTATCTGCCCTGATTTGTTGAAAACGGGAGGCGTACGCCATTTTTGTGACACTTATGCTGTTCATAATTGTCACAGAAAAGGCGTACGCCTCCCGTTTTCAACAAATCAGGGCAGATAACGATATCATTCGTGATAATGGTTGGCTAGGAGCGTGCTATGCGGTGAAGTTCATTTTTAAGAGTGTACAACTACCAAAGGGAATGGTGTAAGCTCTCGCTCCTTTGACGTTAAAGCATGACAATCCCGAGCCATTTTTGCAGTCCCGGGATTTCGGAATTTTTTGCTTGTCAATCCCGGGATCCTGGGGCGGGATTTTGGGATTGTGACGAGTTCAGATGGTGCCTCCAAGTATAGTCCTGCGCGGGTCAGAATTATGTAACCCGCCATTATCTAACAAAGTCCATTTACCTCAAGTGACTATATCGGCGTGTTGTGCGAACTCAGTTCATGTGCGCTTTGTCAATTCCACCTTTTCCTGAAGGAAAGCACTCGAAAAATTCGCAGTGTAAGCACATTGGTAAAATAGTGACGGCCAAATTCTTATATTTTTTTTTTCTGCTATGACAATGCCACTCCTTTTCTATTCACGTGCATTTCAGTGTTGCACGTGAACAGAAAGCGAGTCCCGCTACACTCGAAGTAATGGTAAATATTGCTTTATAATTTCCTTAAACGGTGTTACATTCCATTTGAATAAGGAACACACACAAAAAGAATGGAAAAAAATTGAAAGAAACGGAACACTAAACAGTTTACGAAACAGCGTCGCTGCGTGCTATCACATTCAATCACATTGTACAATGATTAGCACACGACCTGAGAAAGCAAAGAGCGTCGAGGGTGGTGTCCCCCAGTTCGGAGCGAACTTTTGCGAAAATACTGGCTGCCGAACTGAAGGTCCGTCCAGCATCTGCGCTAGAAGATACGTCAGTCAGCAAACGACCGTATGTCACGTGTAGGCAGCAGTCCTCTGCCACTTCCAGTCGTAAAAAGTGCAATTTCCTTGCGAAGGCGTGAGTCTGTGCCTGATGGCCTACAGGTGTCTGATTTTCCTTTTTTTATGTGCTCTACGAAATCCCGGGATTTTCCGGAAGAAATCCCGGGACTTCGGGACGTCACAAATTGGCCGGGATCCCGGGATTTCGGGATATCCCGATTGACAACCCTAAGCATGATGCATAAATGTGTTCATGTGTTTCTCTCTCGCCGCACGTATAGAAATTATGTGTCTTTCTTTATAAGCTGAGGTCCTGTGTATGATGTAATGAATGCTACCTGCCAAAATGTCACAACCACTCTAATTAACACTTTAGACACTCGGTTCCTCGGATATTGGGCGACTAGAGGTGATGTTTCCAATCAAGTTATAGGAGCTAGCTTTGTACTCCACAGTGTGTCGCTAAAGTACTGCGTTCCGTGCTACTATGGACGAGAGTATCTATTCGTAGCCAGTGAAACTACACATCGGCACTGTAACAATAAAATTAATAAATATGTCAGTGAACCTACCTGTAGCGTTGCCTTCCCTTACTTCGAAGTAGTCATCACCTGAGCATCCCGGACTCTCTGGCAGGGAGAGGTAGCTCACCCTGAACCTGACTCCGGCACCGGATACCGCTCCAATCAGTTGCCATTCGCAGTCGAATGCGACACCTGACCGCAACTTCTGGATTAGTTCCGGAATTGAACCTCCCCACACGGTTCCACCGCATTCACCTGCGTACAGCGACGTACTCGTGATTACGTAGAAGAAGCAAGACACAGCTAACGGGATATTTGTAGCGCAAGGTAGCTGGTGTATTTGCGACGACTGTAGCATTTCCTTGAGTTCCAGGACAAATACGAAAGCGGATGAGGAGGCTGCACAGGACGATTCGGACGGACTTTACCTTGTCAGAACTCTCTCTCGTCTAGTCTTAGGAGTTCGTCAAACGTGTCGTCCTTTTCGAGGTGTAAGACACAGGGAAGAACAAGACGGGACAGAATACGGACGAGTCAGACTCTGTCCGACGGGAAAAAGACGAGATGGTCTTCAGCTCAGACTCCTGGACAGGACGATCTCGTCCTGTTCTTCATTGTTTCCTCGTTCCTTTTGCCCTTATCAAAGAGCTCCTCAAACTTGAGGATATGCTACAGTCGTCGGGATATTTATATCAAGGATTGTTACCAAAATTAATAATGTTGGCATTGCTGTGTCTGATGCAAGCCAGAGACAGAATTTTGGCATCAGTTTCCGTTTCCTGAAGCACTACATCTTACGTTTCTCAGGTATTTCGATGTCGGGTTCCGTTTCCGCTTCGGCAAAAAGAAGAAATAAAGAAAGAGAAAAATAGAAAGTCTGTTCTAGCTTAAGCACCGCGACATTCACGGTATTATACCTCCGTGTCATACTTAAACTACGAACAAAAAACAACAAAAAGAAAAAAAAAACACATTGCGGTCTTCCTCGAGCACTCATAATTGAATTTAGAGTTCTACGCTGGATGCAACACTATAAACCAGCGCGCCCGACTCATCTGTAAGAGAAGGACTCTCCAATATCCCATCGCGCTTGTGATACGTTAAACTATTGGGATGATGAAAGAGGGAAGCCACTGAAAAGGTGAGCCAGGTATTTGTCCTTTGTATGTGTTCGATCCTCAAAACATCAACTGACTCATGTTCTATTGGGATGACTTCTTTCCAACGCCAGGACACCGCGTTCGTGTAATTGGCCGACGTCTAGTAGGATGACGTTACCCTGGCCTCCTGTCTAGTCTAGGTGGTGTCTGGTTGGCTCTACAGTTCATATTTTTCCATTACATGGATTGAATTGGATTGGACTTCCGTTACATATACAGTCAACCCTCGATTTATGAACACCCTCGGTTCCCCGAAATATCGTTCATAAATCGAGGGATTCATAAATCGAAAATTCTGTTAACTGAGTACTATCGAGCAAATGGAACAGTATTTCCGAGTTGGGATTGTGTTTATAATGCCATATATTGTGTAATTTTGCTTTTGACCATGCCTTCTGCTGTATCAATCTCACAAAGAACAGACGTTAGCGCATTCACACTCTGTTTATTATGCAACACTAATTGTTTAATTTTGCTTTGGACCATGCCTTCCGCTGTTTCAATCTTGGAAAGAAGAGATGTCACCACATTCGCACTGGACTGCTCTCGGATTTCCTCCGGGATTTTTAATCTCCGTTTATTAATCTACGGGTGACAGCGACCACCTTATTCATCACCTGAGGTCAGGAACACTTGGTCGCACCTTGTGCGACCCCTGAAAACCCGTTTGTTGTTCGGATTCCGAGGGGTTAAGAACCGAGGGTGCAATACCTGGAAAACGTTTTGTCCGTTCAGGCGTCATTCATAAGACCAAGGAATAATCCCTTTGAAGGTTTCTGTTGACCTCGGAACGATCCGTTCATAAATTGCGGGCAAAAACGTTGGGCAACTTCTAGTTGGTTCCCAGAAATTCTGTTCATTATTCGAATATCGATGTTCATAAAACGAGGGAAAAATGAATGGAAAAAGTTTGGTTCCGCGTGCTCGTGTTCATAAAACGAGGGAATTCATAAATCGAAGGTTCATAAATCGAGGGTTGACAGTATATCAATAATCAAACTCAGGCTCAAACTCTTCGGACGTGACATAAATGCACAATACAAATACCGTACAGAAATACTTACCAATCCTTGCAGTGGCAGTGAATCCGGCGTAGTTATCACCGCTACCCGTTTGGACGAATTGCACAAGGACTAAGTTCCCGGTGGAGGTAACGCCCCCAACACGCTGTTCGCCACAGAAGGTGCCCAGTTCAGGACTCACTTCCGTGCCGCCATCCAACACTCGCACGAAGTCTGTCATGGCGCCTTCGTTACGACATCTGTACACGTGAAGCTACATTAAATACCTGATAGTTGACGAAAGCACAATCAAGTTTCAAAACGTTTCTTTTGGTTTCGTCAAGTGCACTCTTAAAAATGAACTTCACCGCATAGCACGCTCCTAGCCAACCATGATCTCGAATGATATTGTTATCTGCCCTGATTTGTTGAAAACGGGAGGCGTACTCCTTTTTTGTGACACTTATGCTGTTCATAATTGTCACAAAAAAGGCGTACTCCTCCCGTTTTCAACAAATCAGGGCAGATAACGATATCATTCGAGATCGTGGTTGGCTAGGAGCGCGCTATGCGGTGAAGTTCATTTTTAAGAGTGTGCTATAGTATAACGTTCTCGTTCGTAATGGGAGTAGTTGACATCACCCCATATTATTTTATGTTTATTGTTATAGAGGAGTACGGCTTATCCGCAGATACTCGCGCAGTTTCGCGATTTGCGGGTAGAAATTCAGCATTGCCACGGGATGCGGGCAAAATTCCAGTGTACTCGGATTGCGTACGCGGGTAGTATGGGTACACCCACATTACCCGCAACTACTAAACTGACCCGTTGCCACGGAGGAGGAGGAGGAGGAGTGTCGTTGGGAGGAACCCGAGAGGTCTGCCTGCCTGATTAGGCGGCATGTTTCTCGGGAAGGGAAAGGTGGTGGAGAGGAGGAGAGGAAAGGGTGAAGTGGAAGACCGAGCGGAATCCGCTCGGGGGGAGGATAGCTGCGTCCATGGGCCGACTTCAGGGGAACTGTGCCGGCATACGCCTATTACACATCTGAGGGAAACCCAGGAAAAACCCCAGACGGCACAGCCGGCCCGCGGATTCGAACCGCGGACCTCCCAGTCTCCAAGCGCACGCGTTACCGCTGCGCCACCGGAGCTGGTGACCCGTTGCCACCCTAACTTATTCCTTAGTTTTTGGCATTTGTTCCAGTTTTCATGGAGAAAAGTACATGAACAAGTTGATGCTTTTTACATATCTCATGGTCATGTCACCCGAGAACCTGGGCTTTCTAGGCATGCGCTGTCCGGACAAAGAAGAAGAAGAAAAAAAGCGCGGTTGAACTGAAGATGCGATCGCAATAGTCGGTGCGTAAAATATATGTATCCGGGATATTTCGTTTTGGTTTTGAAACAGTCGGAAACATTAGAAAATGATTTTAATGGGATTTTGCAGCCGGCTCCAGTGTGTGGGCAACAGTGTGCGGACCGACATCACTTGAGTCGGTTATGAAGGCAGGCTGTGCGTCACAAACTGTGGTCTTCCTACTCGCAATCCGCTTCCGAACAATCGCGTTATTTGCGATATCGGGTTGCAACCAGCCTGGTGCCGCTGTCAGCTCAGCGACTGAGAATCTTGCCGGCAGTGCCAATTGCGTTCTGATTTACATATCAGAAGCGCTAGACCTCTTTGAATGTGTCTCTGACTAGGTTTTAACAACACAAAAAATAAAAATTTCATATTCAATTGCAATTTTCTGTCTTATCTTGCCCCCACCTTCCCCTATGTATGAAAGCATGAATGCATAGGAGCATGTTGGGCAAGATGAGACATGTACGTATGCATGTACGTACGTCAGCGATGCTCAGAACTCGTCGTCATTCAGAATGATGTCTTCATCTTTGCGTTTCACAGTTTTGCTGTTTTCGAATCGAAATTCAGTGACGCTGCAGGTAAAGCGTAAAATGGGGTACCCACACTGCGTCCAGGGGCAGTTTTGGCTCGCACACAACACATGCCGCAGCTTCCGGGTGCAGTAAGGCCAGCGTCCACCTCTGTCATTGTCATCGTTTCATGCCACAGCAGAATATGGGTATGCAGAAATTTCATCCTATGTATTTCCTGTGTACCATACCACACTGAGAAGCATGCCCTAGACGTTGCTCTACTTCACTGGCAATCAGAAAAGCTTAAAGCAATGATAATCTTAGCTTGCTGAACTTCAGCAGAGTCAGGCCAATACTGGAGCGGATCATTCTGTGCCATTTCGGCGCTGTCCGCGGGAGGACGAACAGCAATTTGAAGAGGCGTCGCGATCCTGTCTCGGCGGCTGTGCAAGAGAGTATACCTGCAGCATTTTCTGTAATGCCCTAACATCATTTCAGTTTGCCTCGGAGTCAGCAGTTCGTGGCTAAACCCACAGCAGGGGATAGCAGGGGACAGCAAGGGATACCTTGGCTATTGTCAGAAAGTGAGCTCGCTTTCACGCGCGTGCGTACGCCTTGTACTGTGGAATAGGATATTCCCTTGTCAGTACACACAAGTTCTGAACCATATAGAGAAACTATACTTATTTTTTATTCTGTAGTATGAGATATTCTATATGAGACATATTCATATTCCATATAGTATTCTATAGTATCTTATTCTATATTTTATTCTATAGTATTTAAAGCCGTGAAGACAACAAGAATAAGTTTGGAGCGCCATTTTTACTGGAAGAGTCGAACGCGCTCCCAAGTCCATTCGTCGCTAGTACCGTTTGATTTTTCAGTATTCTCCACACTGGTATGCAACTTACCCCTGTCGCATGTGGAGCTCTGTAGGAAAGTCAACCACGATTCGTTTTCCTGGCGGAGCCTGAAGGAGCCAATAGCATTCTGTGCTATGTGGAGGTCCCTGGTGAGGGTACCCTGGTGAATGGAACTCGTGCTGCGGACTTTCTGTGGTCAGTTCAACCCTGCCACCACAGTCGGTCAATGCTTCTTCCCAGCGCAGCCTGAAACGCTACAAGAGGAAGAAAAGTGAAAATCAACTTGTTTCTCGAACTGTGCTATTGACCAGTTAGTTATAGAAATGCTCAGCAGCAATGGCAAGCCATTCAGTCACCCTGACAGAGTCATGCGTTTCTAGATCGTATCTCCCTCAACAGTCGGCATGCGATGCGGAATGCCAGAGGACACTCAGCACGTACCACTCAGCTTCGAGTGGTTCGCAGCGTGTTGTGAAGTTCTCCAGAATGCATTGGACAGAGACGGCGATGGCCCTCTTGACCTCAAGAAAGTACTCGGTGACTGGCTAGCAGCATATCAACATGTTTTCGTTTCTGTGATCTCCTGCACAGCTTTATTAATTTTGTGGAACAAACATCGTTTTCAGAATCCTTGGTAGCGAAAGGTCGCCGCCGTGCTGGAGTGGCCGACCCAATGTACAGTTGTGCAATGTCTATATTTTTCTTTTTAACACCAATTAACGCTGTGGCAAGCCATACAACGTGTAATGTTGCGTAATCGAAGGGACACGTGGACACAAAAGGACGTTCTTTGGTACAATTGTGTAAGGGTCTGCCTGTCATATGATAAGTTGCACAAGCAGAAAGACGAACCACGAAATCAATGAAATAAAATCAAGTGAAAAAAACAACTGAAAGAGGTAAGAGTGAAATAGAGGTACAGAGCCGGTATGCGTAATTCCAAAACACTACCCTGTACAACGGATCGCGCTGTGTCTAGCTTTAGCGGGCGATAGCTGATCGTCTGGCGACCTGTATTACCATGGCCACGCCGAGACGCTACTGCATTTCCACCGGTTTCAAATATCGATGGAGGGAAAGAAAGCAGATATCTATTCCAGTTGGGTGTCTCGTCAGCGATACTTTTTTAGTCTGTTTTGTTTTTGTTTCGTTTTTATTTAGTACGTACGATTACATCAATGACATCAGAAACATAAAGCGGAGCACCCAGTGGAAAAAATTTCATGTAATTTGTAATTTCATGGCTCGATTTCCTGTCGTGCGATATGTTGAAGTCTGAACCATGCAAGATATCAGCTGAGACATCGTATCAAGAGACGTAGTGGTGGTGTAAAATGACGAACAATGGTCCACAACTTCTGGATTAGAGCTTGGGAACTGTTATGGTCTTTTTATTTACTATAGTTTTGCTGTTACGTCAGCACAAACAGCCGCCTTCCGCTTTCCGGTGTTTACAATTCTCGAGACCTCTCGAAGCACGGTAAAAATGAAGGCCAAACCAAATTACAGTAGCACAAGATTGAATTGACTTACAACATATAAAAATAACAAGATCCTTCTTTTTGTCACTTATCCTTGCTCTATCTCGTAATACCTCGGAAAATATATACACCGAAAACAAGAAAGATTAGATGACTGCGTTTTTTTCCTTGTTCCGTTTAAATACAAATAGATTGGGTGCTATCTGTAGGAAATTGAACATGTTCACTGACCAAATTCCAGCTTGCTATGCTCATAAATATGCGACGAGCAGTGTGAGAGCAGTGGGCGCGTCGTACACATAATTATACCTGAGAGGCTGAGACATACTCAGCAATTAGTTGCTATAGAGCAATACTGAAACATACGTCGGCGCTTTTCACGGACAGACCAGAGGTGACACCTTTATATGGTGCACCACTCTCAACTGGAAATTAAAACTGCCACATACGTGCCCTTTGTGTGACACGAAATTATTTTCATAACTAAAGAAAGCATCCCCTTTGCGTTCCGATTCTGTTTTTCTGGCCATGCATGTACCTCCCATTTGCGCTAGCGGTTTGCCTGAATGATATCACAGTCTTATGTACATTTCATGGCTATAACATTGAGAAATGTATTCACCATTCCTGAAATGTCGCTATCATCTCAGTTCGATGGAAATCATCACACTACAAGCACCACCAGTCTTCGCAGCTCTGCTGGCTCTGAGCGTGCCAAACGCACGACACATTTTTTCTCACAGTTCATTTCAAATAATGAACATGAAAAGACTGCCTTCGTCGACGGCCAATGCATGGCTTGTATCCTACCTTAGGAGTACCAAGCCATTAAAACTGGCTGGCCACTCTCTCCCCATGCCAAGAAGAATCCTTCTTTTCATCGTGAATCACAGGTCCTGATTTAACACAATCAGTCAACTTGGAAAGCACCACACGGCCAACATCTGCAATTTAACACTGCTTATAGAAAGTTCGGCCGCAGAAGTGGAAGGGTACGTTGACGAAAGATCCTTGCATTCTTTTCTCCAACGATATTTGAAACCACTCGAAAGGCAGTGACGTCTCGGCGTCGCCATGACAACGTAGGTTGCCAGAGCATCACCTATCATCCGCTAAGAGTAGAGAAGGCACGGTCTGTTGCTCTGGGTAGTGTTTTGGAATTACGCAGCCGGCATCGATGGCACGACTATCATGTGCCCGGGAAGAGTGCGTTGGTGCGATGATGAAGTAGTATAATGGATGGACGGACGGGACACATATGACGGAAGCACTCCAATTCCGGTTGTGCAGCGCCTCACAGACGTACGTGAGACATCTAAACCGCGAAATGTTGAAACATCTAGAAAGGTACATCCTGTAGTGATCACCTGGTAGTCACGTTACACTTCGTGCGATGACTCTCCCTGATAGGAAGTATACATATCATGAGGCTTACCGCTCCACCTACAGATGATCGGAAGATGACGAATGCTTTATCCGAAGTCGTTTCTGGCAGGGTCACATCTGAGGAGCTGGTACCGCAAAACCTTCCTTGTCCCAAAGGAGGAGAGTCCTCATAACCACCATTCAAAATCTGTGAAAACGAACGACATGGAGCAGTGCAGGCCTACGCTCCCATGGAATCAGATAGTGATCATAACCCGCCTAACTACTAGTACAATTTTGGCATATGGGGGGGACTAGGTTATTCAAAAAACTACTGTCGAAGTGTAATGTAGCAATAAAGGAAAGTGTACGTCAACTTCACTGACCACAAGACAATTTTTTTTTTATTCGTAAGATATTTTTTATAAAAAAGCTACGGGAGCAGCGCTGATGCCAGTTCGGCAGGCGAATTATGCTGCCATGAGGGCATTTTTAGTACGCAACTACTGGATGACTAATTAGCTAAGATTCATTAATTAAATTGTTTTTTAGATGTTTTCCCGGGACATGCGAGATAGGAGAATTGGAGCCAGTCATTTTTTAAATCCATCGTCGTTATTAAACACCCTGAGAAGAGAACGTACGTTGAGATGCAAGTTGCAAAATTTCGCTGCGCAAATGAGCTGAAACCACAACTATGCACTTTTCGAGCGCAGATACGGCGTGACCTTCGCCTTATCTGGTCCGGAGTGCTGTCTATCTGGAAAACAAATTATCGCTTACTCGAATCAGTTTCATTGCTCCAGAGCATGTGCTCCAAAGCACGAGTAGCGCGTACTTCTGGTTTTGGCACACTTGCATTGCAAGATTTTGAAATTTTTATGTCAAAGTACGTTCGCTTCTCAGGGTGTTCAACAAGGGCGATGGATTTTAATAATGCCTGGCTCCAATTCTGCTATTTCTCATTCTCCTGAAAACATCTGAATTCATAAAGTTTAGCTGATTAATCGCCAGTTGCATACCAAGATGGCATCAGCGTTGCTATGACATGCTGTTTTATAAAACACACACACCCACGCATCTACACCGTGTATAGTACGACTTTTCTCAAAGGAAAGGAGTGAAGCCATTTTGTAATTACAGGGGTTTCTTCCAATTGCTCGGGACCTGAGAGATGTAACGTTCACGTGTCCGTGACGTCACGCGTACGTATCGTCTGCACTGCTGTCCCAGCAGCTGGACATAGGACGGGACCTTGTTATTGCAATATTACACCTTGATGAGTGGGGTTGTATCTCTAAATTTGGTGTTCCAATCAAGTCATATATGACATAAGAGCGTCTGTTTTCATTTCCACATTTTTGTTTCGCTGAGGTGTCGCGTCTCCACCCCTCTCTGCACATGCATGCGTTGAAGCAAGGGAGAAGGCTACGCCGCCGGAAGTTCACGGACCCGCGTACTTATTCGAAAAGGTCGGCGTCGCTCAAAATGAGTAACGCGTAGTCCACGTAGTGGCGCGCATCTTCGCACAAATTAGTTTTGGAAGCCTTCACAATGCTGCTAACCTGAATAGCGTTGTCCCTGCAGACACCATCGCTCGAAGGGATGTTATAGCTCTCGAGAGTGAGCTTCAACTTGCGTCGCCGACCTGGACTGATGAGCCACTGACAATCGACTTCACCAGGCAGAATGTCCGAGTCTTCCAGGACTCCAGATGTATCTGTGACGTTGCCCCCACAGACTGAAAAGTACCCGTCGATACATATTTTTGCTGGACGCCTCTTCCATATGCAATATGGTCTAGAATCCTCCGATCATCCCATTGCGTCTCGTTGAGCAATCTTCAGATCATGTGATCAGATAACATGTCCTGGGCTGACTACATATAGATGTTTCTCTGAACATCATCTCGACGTTCTCTGCACAACGCCGGAGAATTTTCCGTTTTTATTTGAACTACCCCGGTAGCCTACCTGAAGAAACTGTAGCTGTGAAACCAGTGCCCCTGGTACGACCGTAAGCGAGGCTCGTCACAAACACTACCCTTACGGACTGTCCCGAGCCAGACACAGGTGGCGGGAGGGTGGACGGCATTCCGCAAGATAGGAGCAGCTGCCGTTGTGGGCCGTTCGTCCAGGGAGTCACTGCAAGCGACACACTCCTTGCTCTTAATTTTCACATAAGATATTTCGTTCTCAATGTACCACTCTTGATAAGATTTAAAGGGGATGTGGTTCATATGGCATCATGCATGCATTGTACTGCACGACTGATAACGGAAGAAAAGATAATTATTTTTTGTACAAAATAGCACCACTCGAATGAGCGAAAGATTAGGCATCGACTCACACTTAAAAACAACCTGTAATATAAAAACAATTATAAAAATCGAACTGAACAACGTTTTTTAAAGCCGAAAGTCCGCCATATTGGAAAAGCACACAGACCCAGACGAAAAAATGAGCTGGGAAGTCAACTGGCACCAGTTCGTTCCCAGTTTGCACCAACAGGTGGTCAACTGGAACCAACTGGTACCAAACAGGTGGTAACTGGAAAGTAAACTGGTACCAGTTCAAACTGGGCTGGTAGCATCTGGGAAGTGAACTGGTACCAGTTCGCGCTCGGCTGGTGGCAATTGGCCACTGTGTGGAACCAGTTCAAGCTGGTCTGGTGGCAACCAGAAAGTGAACTGGTACCAGTTCAACTTGGACTTATGGCAACTGGAAGTGAAGTGGAGTCAGTTTACAAGTTTGGGGGAAGTTTCGGTACCGGGACAGGTTTCTATGAAGACTGCAAGACGAAGTTATAGGAACAGTGAGAAAGTAACTTTATTGGGCGTTCCTGCTCCCGCGATGAATCATGCATTGGCTGGCCGTGTGTGACGGTCGCTTGCTTAGCAGCACGCCTGAACAGAGATTTTTGCTCCTTATGTTCTTAGCGTGATGTGTGACACAGATGTTGGTCGTATAGTGATGATGATGATGATGATTGAAAGAAAAAAATGGGGATTGTAGCCCGTGTCGTATAGTCCCTAGCATTTGTCTATAAGTTACGACAGTGCGACAGTACAATCAGCGCCAGCGGCTTCAGTACGGCCGGACGGGAATCAGGATATTACAGCTCGACTACAAATGTGGAGACCGCTTTATCTTGAGTACTATGCCGACGTGCTTTTCCTTGGGCACCATTTAGAAATATTACTTCCACTAGAACCTCTCCTCTTTGTTACGCGTTACATTCGTGGCACCTGCAACTGCATGCCGTTTCACGAGTAACATCCGGTTTATGCTAATGTTACCGGCAACTTTTTTCATTCTCGTGTTGTTGTTTTTTTCTTTCACTCTTGTTTCAGATTCTTCAAACCACGGATGTTCTCTAACAGGGAGCAAAGACTGCCCCCAAGAGTTCGAAGTTTTCACCATACTGGAGTAAGGGGGTACTTAATTACTTGAAGACATTGATAAAAAATATTCAAGAGTAGTGTCCTAATTAAGTGGTAAGTGGACGACTGTTGGACCAGTTGTGTTGCTTTCGCTCGAAAATGACCCGACTTTAGTACTAGAGGCGTTGATTGTGAAGCCGTACGCACTAAGATTTGTCAGCATCGTACTCTAACGGGACACAGAGGGAGAACAGACTGCCCTCAAGAGTTGCAAGTCTTCAGCATACTGGAGTAAGTGGGAACACTGGGTTACCTGAACTCAATGACAAAACTATTCAGCAGTAGTGTCCCAATTAAAAGAAAGGTTATTGGAGGACTGCGTTTTATGTCACCACATTTGTTATTACACGGTGACCAGACGCGTAATGACGCTGAGTTTACGTTCTGTTTTCGTCGCTGCGACAAACCTTACTTGTCAGTGACAACTGCTCCACCTAATGATACCGAAAGCAGCGATAGAGCTGTAAGCTACACTAAAATAATTAGTCAGTTTTTTTGCGATGGTTCAGTGGAAAATTTCGTTTCATTTGAACCACTTACCGTCGAAGACCTTGAGTGTGTCGGCAAAGCAATTCCATGTTGTTCCTTCACCAGATCTCAGAGACATGGCATCAATCTTGAAAGAAGCCCTTCGCTTTGGGGGAGCCATGACGATCCAAGTGCAATTGACGTTTTCCTCGTACATCCTCGGGTAGCCTCTTGAGGTGATGTTGGCCTTCTCGGTAGCGTTATGGAGGAGGATATTTCTACTACAGAGCGAACCTGCGAAGAAGGTGGAATTATTCTTTTTAATACAGTATGCGCAGTGATGGAATTAGAGGTTTAGGTCCTGGGACACTCCCGTTAACACTCTTCCGCCTGCAACCTTCAGTTGCAGTAACTGTGACGTAAGCATCACCCTGGCGTGATTTATGTTGGACATCTACACATGAAATGGAGGGTATTTAAAGGCGATCGCGCGTTGGAAAGGACACTCCCTCATTATTCCGTTGCAGATACAGTTTTCGGCACATTATTATACAATGGATTTCAAGAAAAATGAGCCAGAGGTTTAAAAAATCGTTCATCACACAGCAAAAAGACGGATGCATAGTGTTACCAGTGTTGTGAGGATACTATTTTTGTTATATAATTAATTAATTAATCAATCAATCAATTAATCAATTAATCAATTAATTAATTAATTCCACTTAATTAATTAATTAATTAAGTGGAAATAACTAGTTAGTTTTTAATTACAAGGATTAGAGCCAAAATGTCAATGACAAAGTTGTAGCAGGCGGCACAACGGCATGAAACCTGTTGATTACAACTTTGTACTTGGAGTGGATCATTTTTCTTTCCGTCTCCAAAGACGAACTTCTGTGTTTGAAAAAAAAACCAACGTGGGACCTGTCGCAGACGTGCGAGGAGTCAATGTCAATGAGAACTGTGAGTGACTAGTTTTCGTTCGATAACAGGACGCTCGAGAGTGCTGCTATTCGGAGCTCCTCCCACGTCTGCGACAACGAGTTTCGTTTCTCGTCGCATTATTCACAGACGTTATATCGCGTGCTACAACTTTCTCACCGATATTTTGGCTCTAAACCTTATAATTCAAAATAATTAATTTCACTTAATTGGTTAATGAATTTGAAAAAAATAGTTTGAGGATTCTCACGCCACTGATCCGCACCATGCAGTCCGTAATTTGGTGTGCTATGAACCACTTTTTAAAAACTTTGTGGCATTTTCGCGTACGTATATAGCTCTATGCGAGAAACAATGTCTTCCTTGCCACTGGAGGGACATTTGTTGTGGCAGCGCATGAAGCGTGGTGTGCTCTCCTGACATCCATACCTCGGCAAAATTCACACATCAACATGATCAATTTGGTGAACGAACTGAGCATGAGTGTGCAGGTGGAGAGCCAAGTAAGAATTCAGCGAGCATGAGTGAGCGAACGGAGAGTTGAGCTAAGAAGATAATGAAAGGCTCTGAATGATTGCAGGCGCTGTACAGATCAGCCGGGTAAGGACCACCAAGTGGATCCTTCTGCAAACTGTCATCCTGATAATCAAAATAGCCGATGAAGTCCTTCTCGACATCCTGAACAGTTGAAAAGTTACAATGGCAGCATAGAACACTGGGCTGTAGCGGCCAGTAGACGACGACAACGACGACGACGCACTACTATACTATTAAAGGAGCAGGGAAGTGACCCCAAAATATTCTTTTTTGTTTTTCGCTGCAACGTCTTCTACAAGGAATAAAATGAGCTCCTGTGAATGAACGATGAGCGCAGGCAACCCACAGAGCACGCTCAAGGCTCTGTTCCGCACACCTTTAAAAAATTCTCTCCACATCCGAAGAGCGCATCGGAGTAGCCGAAGACGGCGTGACGTATCACGGGCTACGGCACGTGACCAGTGACGTCCAACGGCGCAGCTCGAACATGTATACGCTGCGCGTGAGCCAAGAAGAAAAAAAACAAAGAAGAAAGGCCCCGAGCAGTCACGCAGGGCTTTGTCCCTCGCCCCCGACTGCCTTTCTCCACTGTCTTTTGAAAACTTTATTGCGCAGTGACAATACGCCGCGGATCGGCAATATTTTGCATGGTGACTCCTTGTGGACAGCTTCACAAATGAAGCAGAATTTCGAGTCATGTTAAATGTCACTTCCATGCTCCTTTTAGGGCCGTCGAAAAAAAATTAAGGGCCTTGGGGATGGGTCATGCGTGCGCCCCCTCCTCACGTCTTGAGTAGTATTTCTTCTTTATATGATCACGACGGGACTTGGCTCATGCGGGCCCCTGTAGTGACCTCGTCCCAGGGCGCCATCCCCGGCTGCACACCCCTCCCGCCAGCCCTGCTACTGCTACTACTACTACTACTACTACTACTGCGCGCCATGGCACAATCCCGTCAGTTCTGTCAGCAAACACCTAAAGTGAACCCACGGATTGAGGAGCTCTCCAGCACATCCTGCCCTCCGGAACATTCCATCATCGCCAGTCAAGACTAATGCAGAAGTGCAACATCTCCTTTACAGGACAAAGGACAGTGTTATGAATCAATGACCCTACAGCTGCTAAAGGAAGACAGCGTTTTCAACATATACGTCCCAACTGCTTACGTGGCAAAACTCACTCACTGATGAGCACATTCCCACCCACGCTCAATGTACCGAATGAGCTTAAGCAGGAGATGAGTGAGCACGAATTAGCGCGACTCAAAAGTGCTCAAAAGTGAGTCAAAAGCACCAGCTCAGAAATTGCTGTGGGTGCTCAGTAGCGTACTCAGGGGCATTGTTCAAGCAGGTTGGAACCAAGCTCGCTAGTTTGTAGACGAGCTCCTCTACGGAGTCTGTATTATGAAAACGGAATAAATAGCGTGTGGGCAGCACTACCAACCTATCACTGCAGTGCTGGAACACTAGCGAGCGGGCGCATGGCTCAGCGCCTATCGCAGTTGGGGGGGGGGGGGGGTATTTGGGGAAAGTGCGCTGAGTCTGCTCGAAATTGGCTGCTTGGTGCCCTATATGGGGAGACCACGATGGGAAGTAACTGCTGTGAGACTGAAACATACAAACAGATGAACGCCATCTTCAAGGTGCCTAAGAACGTGAGGCTTGTGTTCGTGTTCGTCTGTGAGTTGTGTGTTTCAACCTTTCAACAGTTACTTTCCATCGTGTTCTCCAGGTGCCGCTGTCTCGTACTTGTGTAGTATCTATGTGTGTGTATGTATGAGAAGAAATGTAGGAGAGAATGGGATGAGAGTGTGTGCGTTAGTTGAATGAGACTATTTGGTAAGTCGCCGGAGGGCAGATGCCAGCGCAGCGTAATTGGTTAACGCATTCGGCAGGCAATCGAGAGATGCGTGGTTCGATTCCTGTCGTTGTCCTGCTTTTTCAACGACTACCGTACTTGAATTCCTCCTAAGGGGATGGCATAGATTAATGAGCGATGGGTAGATGATGGTGATGCAGGGAAAGGAGTGGGGTGTCCCACTGAACCGCCCACTGCAGGAAGCACGAGTGTATCCCTGTATAGCCTTCACTGAGATGCTTCCTCTCCTACGGGCCGGCTTCGGCGGCTCAGTGGGTAGCGTGTCCGCCTGCTGGTCCCAAGATCGCGGGTTCAAACCCGGACGAGGATGGTGGCAACTTGGTGGAAGGGTACAAGTTGCTCAGACACGCCATCTTCCGTGTGTAGAGATTTCGACGCACGTTTGAACCCTGCGAAGCAGCCCCATCTCCCCGACGGCTACAGTTCTTTCAACACAAGCGGTACACACCGGTGGCGTCACCAGGGTACGCGTCACCCCGTGCGGGAGATTCACCCACCCCTTACAGTTGATCCCTTTCCATGGATACTGTGGGAACATCTTCCGTGTTCGGGAAGTGTCGTAGTGGCCCCACGTTGGGCGCCACTTGTGGGAACATCTTGCTTCCTGCCGCATCGCAGGCTATCCCACTCCCGCGGCCATCCGCGTTCGCTCATCTATAAGCGAGAAGTACTCCACAAAAAGCCATTTGTTACGTACCAGTTACAAGAGAGAGAGCCCCAGCTCCGCTCGGCCCGGCCGATAGTCAGGAAAGAGCCCCGATGCCGTCGCTAACACATCTTTTAAAGCTACCAGGAACGCACCCCTTCGCATCGCGTGACAGTTTATCAGCGCGGCGTGTCACAAGATAAGGCACCCTTGTTATCACTACAATACATAACAATATCGTATCCCAGGAAAAAAAAAACACGTACTCGCAGAGGGCGCCTCATGCCGTCACAGTGAAAGACAGGTACTGTTGCGGCGCTTTGAGCCCCCGGTGCATCACTCACCTCGGTGCATACCGAGTGCATACCGACTCACCCGGTGCATACCGCACCTCCCGCACTCCCCCAGTGACGCCACTGTACAGTCATCGCCTGAATACTGACCTGCAGTCTCATGTGCCATGCCAGGGAAGTAGGTATCGTTAACAGCTTCCCATCGGAGCTTGAACTTGGCGTTAGAACGTGTGCACTGGTAACGTATCACAGCCAAGCTTGTGCGCAGGCGAAGAGGTTCGATGTTTTGCGCGTCGCAGTACCGTCCAACTGATAATGCCTCCGTGTCTCCACCATCGAAAATCTGGAATATCATTCAGAGCGCGAAAGTCGAATCATTTTACAATGTACCGTACAGTTACGCAAAATTGTGTATATGCTTGTTTTTCGAAATTCACCATGACGATGGAAGAGGGAAGGATTGCACAACTTTCTCTGCAATGCAATGAGCGCGCTTAACAACGCAAATCCATCGACAATGGATGCACTCACCGCTGCGTAAGCGGCCTTAATGGGACTACGGAGCATAACACGGATCTAAAGGGACGCCTTCCGAAAAGCATTTCAAGGCACGCTATGCTCAGGAGGGGCTTGTCGAGCCAAACCAAAATCCACGAAAAAACAAAAAAAGAACGTTTTTTGCAAAACGGAATTGAATGAAAAATTCAATTCTCTTTTTCGCCGCGGAGCAAGACCGAAACACAGACTGAAAGGTTTTGGATCAAGTGGAAAGCTAGGGTATCTGGGACTCGAAGGTACGTTCTGAAAAGCAGTGTGGCGTGCCTCTTGAAAGCAGGTTTAGATTCATAGGCCATCACTATTCCTATGCCACCGCTCGGCGGTTTAGACTTGTCAGTTCTTTTTTACCGATCTTAATGTGCACAACGACCAACAAGCCCATATGTCCACCTTCCATCGTATCATCTGTGCCACTTTCATGTCAACTGGCGTCCGTCCAAAGCATTTCCTGAAACGCTCTGAAAACGATGAATCGAATGCCCGAACACATCGTACTTCTTTTTTTTTCTTCTAAAGGCCTCCAAATTCGACACAGCCTTTTCTTCGGAGCCAAAGTGGTTCCTCAGAAAATGTTACGAGTAGCGTAAAGCTAAGAAGCAAAAATCTCCATCCACAAATCTGTGTGGGATTTGCGTTCAGCTTCGTGAAAGTCGTCTATACTACTTAAGCAGATGGAGGAGTTCACAGCCTCCCACAATCCTTCTACGTCTCTGATCAGCTTGCCACTGCATGCACAGGACGATCCGAATCAATTTTGTGGAAAATATAATTGACCGTGCTTGTGCTGACGTCACGGCCGGAATAGGTACGAACCGTTATTGTTTTACTTCGGAACCGAACCATTATTCTCGAACCAGAAAGAAATTCTGAACGCAAAACGTTTCGGTTCCACACCCTGCCCACGAGGAACGCAAATTCGCGAAACGTTCAGCAAAATTCCGAGCGACAAACGGCACGTCCCCTTTCGGTTTTCGTGATACAAACAAAAAGTGTTTTAGTAGTGAGTTTTAGTGCATCGTACGCTCTCACCCTTTCCGTACGTAAGGGGGAGCGTTGATGGTACTGCGCACGCCCACAACAGAAAGAGAGCTTTGCGCAGAGCGCAGAAACACCAACGCTATCAACGCTATCTGTTATGTATGCAACCGCTTTGCGTACTCTACAACAAAAACTTTCCAATAAGAAGCGTTAGTTTATCGGAAGACGTTGACCATAATGGGGAGTCTGAGGGAAGCACGGACACTTCCCGACTTCGAATCTCGCTCCCAACATCCAAACGCAGCGCAGCGACTTGAGTCGTGAAGGGATCAATTTTACGGGCGGACGACTCACAGTAGTTCCTTTTTCCGACTCCGACTCCTTCGAGTGTAATGGAGGATGGCAACAATGAGAGGCCGTTCCTGAAATGAGCGGCGTAAGCTGCAAGGAGTTCACGACGACTTACACCTTCTACATTCCAAGAAAAAAAAAGGATACTTTTAGTCCTTCTGGGGAATAAATGCGTTGCCACAAAAAATTGGTCTTTTTAGAGGGTAAATACATGGGACTAAATGAAGGTGGGGACAGAGTGGGGACTGCATTTCACTCTCTGTTCCAATAGTCCCAGGTACATAATTCATGCCTATGAATGAAAATACTTTGAGTCAATCCGTCAACCGTGGTATGTGGAGTGATAAAAAATCGTGTGACATGCATAGCGTGATATTTTCCTCCTCGCAGTGCTCCAAACCGGCAAAAATTAACGCTCGCAGGAGTTGAGCTCGTGGTGGTAGTAGTGCTGGTAAAAGGGCCTCGGCCTCACAGATGTGGGCAACGTCACGACTGTCGCCCTTGGAGAATGTGCGTCCTGGGCCGACTTCTAAAGGAACTGTGCCGACATACGTATGTCTAAAATCGTCTGAGGAAAACCCAGGAAAAACCCCAGACAGCACAGCCGGCATCGGGATTCGAACCCGGACGTGACATGGCTCGTGTTAACTTTTTCAGCGCTAATATTAGCACTATATTGGTGTTGGCCAATGAGGAGGCGCTTCGGCGATGACGTGGGAGAAGTAGTGAAATTGTTTTGTTTCCGCATTTCACGGAACGACGAGAAAATTGGAACCGGCGAGTACGTCATCCAAAATGCCTGTTTTTTTTTTTCAGATAGTTGATCGAACTGGTTAGTCCGCAAGCTGTGGAACTCATGAGGCACCATGATGGGAGAAACCATCAACGACCACCGAACGTCCGCTAATGCTAGCGCTAGCTTCGCATTGCAAGTGTGAACTGTCCGAAAACAATGAGCGCTGTCTTTTGCACGCTGTTTTTTGTAGCCCTATATTAGCGCGCAGCTATATGTCCGAACACGCGTTTATTTCATCAAATCCGCGACGAGCACGTATTTACTAAAATATTGGGGTGAGGGGACTAAAATGGGGAGTAATTGCAATCTAGGGGACTAGAAGCTGCAATTACTCCCCATTCTACTCCTTTTTTAGTGTGATTGATACGCTGTGTGAAAATGTTTTGAGAACTCTGCCGAATAGTCTTGGATCCCGGAATCTGTAAACCGACGATATTAGTTTTTGCTACTACCAGACGGCGCTGCCGCTCATGAGAAGGAGTCGTATCGAGTAGCGGAACGCGGTTCTGCTAAAACTCCTTTTCTGTCGTCACGTTACGGGAATCGGAATCGTAAAAGGAAACGCTGTATATGCTCACGGTTTCCTAAAACTCTCAGCCGTGACCAATGACCAACATGAACATGATGAGCCAATGACGTTATTGCTTTGAAGTGACTGACATCACATTTCTGATCTTCGATTTGAAGGCATTTTTTAGTGTATCGCTTACATAGAGTGCTTCCAATCTACTGCAGCACCCTGTTGTCCACGTGACCTTCGCATCCTCTCCCTATGTGATGCAGCAACATCCAGCAATTTTAAGGAAGTAAATCGTCGTACATCATTCTGGTTCTGGGAATTGATTTCAACAGGTGCATCTAGGCGGATCGTCAAATGACACAAATCGTTTCACAAATTATGTACTGCTGTAAGCGCGGACATTAAAGCGTGTTTGGTTAAACTTTGAAGTATTGTAAAAATACTGGAAGTACCAACTAACTTCTCCGGCTCAATGCATAGGATGATCGCCGCACCGAGACTGGGATGAGACCTGAGTTCGGCTCCCAGCACCGGCAGTGCTGTCTGGATGCTTTCCCAGGGTTTTTCTCAGACACTGTGAGGCAAATGTCGACACAGTTCCCCATCAAGTCGGCCCTGTACGCACGATCCCCCGAGCAACATGACGCGATATATCGGCAGGTGGAGCGCGCGACAAGAAAATCCTGTCAACCTACAATGCACCCTTGAAACAGGACTTCACCTCATAACACGTCCCGAGCCAACCATGACTTGGTTTCGCCCTTGAGTAATACTACTAATAAGGGCAGACTGTATTATTCTGTGCAACGGTTGCCTTTCAGCGGGTTTTGAGCGGAAGTCTGTACTAAAATTGCAATGGTTGAGCCACAGTGTCTTATGCTGTGATGTTTCCTTTTTTTTTTTTTTCGGAGTGTGCTGAATACTTTAGCTGGAGTGCACAATGAAAAGGATGAAACCCCTGGCGCAACATCTCCGTGGAATATCGGTACCACTCGAGGCTCCACTCACCTGCAGAGAGGCCTTTTCGCAGTCCTCTGACAAGATGTAGAAATTGTCGAACGTGATGCGTGGATACAAGCCTGGTGGAACACGTATGGTCCATGTGATGCGACCGTGGATCCAGGTGAGTCTAGGATAACCCGGAGACTCGATCTGGCCACTCTCTGTCTCCAGACTCACATCTCTTACTGAATTGAAAACATAACAAGAATCGGTGTTTTGTGCGCATGCATTCTTGCTAGTGTACTAGTTCGCGGACTTTGCACAAACCTATGTTCAGTAAATGGCGTTTCCCCTCTTGCGGACCGGGATAACGTCAAATAAGTTTTTTTTCGTGGTGCCGATTTTCTACGCGTTACTATTACTCCAGTTTGTTGTAAAACTTCGAATGAATATTCGCATCCATGCACGTAATGGATCTTTTTTTCACAGCTAATTACGCGTATGCGATGCAGCGCCGATGACACTGAGTGCGCCGAGCAAGGTTACTTCTGTGTTCAATAGATAGCGATAGATTGGGACAACAGAAGCGGGGACCAGTGGGGACACCGCGCGAACTCGTCCACCCCACTTCAAGACCGGTCTTAATCCTTTATGTTACCCACGTTGGTTTGCTTTGGCGCGCGCTGAGGGTGCTTCGCTGGAGAGCCGCTTGTATACAACGCTGCTCCATTGTATCTTACGTCGTCATCACTTTGAAAAGAGTGTCGGCAGCACTCTAAGCATATGCACTGTACAATTAAGTGCGAGACAACGCCACTTGTGACTAAAAAGAAGTTGCATAAAGCTCACCCAAAGAAAATTCCATTTTGAATCCGACGCCAGTGCCTTCTTCGTCGGAGTGAAACTTGATCCAGAATCCCGCAGCTTGGGTGAGGTTTGCTGGAGGATCGGAACCACAGAAACGCCCCAGAAGAGCGCCATCTATGTTGGTTTCGCGGATCTCGAGGTAGTCTTTGCCGCAATACTCGCTCGCTTCGATGTCGAGTTGCCTGCGTTGGCACGGACATAAGCGTATTTGTTAGGCATATGGAGAAGCACACAATGGAGTCTATGCTAGCGTACAGCCTGGCTATGGTCCACGTTTGAGAAAGTTCATAGGGACACCACGAATATCAGTTTCTTCCTGAGCATATTCTCGGTAGTGGAAAGTGCTTCGCGCGACGCGGTTAAAAATGAAGTTGAGACGCTTGCACAGGGGTGCAACACGCTGAAGATGAACACGTGCTGCTTTGTATCTACTGTATAATACGCTTCACGATTTCGTACGTTGCCTCGGAACCTTTAATAACAAAGTGTAAATACTAAATTAACACAGTTTTTAACACTTTTGTGTTCACACAAACACTTCAATCTTTAAACCACCTCGGTTACAAACTGCTAAAAAATTTAGTCGTGGCTTCGTCGTGGCTTTGTTAACAGTATGAGGCAAGATTTCAGTTTTCTGACACATTTCTTGGAGTATAACCTGATCTAAGTCCGACCCTTGGAGCGACATACCCTTAAAAACGAACTGTGCTTCCGACATCTGTCGTAAAACACAAAATATATTTTTCACACACGGACACCCGCGCAAGAACGCCCCCAAAAAGGGATTCTGAAATATTTTGTTCTCCAATCTCGCTTATCAATTTTTTTTTAAACACTTCCGAGCTGGAACGAATAATTTGTCCGATGGTCTACGGAGGACAGTTAATTTAGTTAACTTGCTGTGCCATCGAATTCTACGACGTTGTGACTGTGACTATGAGGGATCAGGTTTCGCGGCTTTTTATATAACACAGGGCCACGTTCACTCCGACACTAGTACCCTGATAGCTCAAGGTGTTTCCTACGATCCAACAGTGTCTTAAAAGCGCAGTACGTACAGCACAGAGAGCTGGAAAAAGTTGCCCGCCGACGCCTTTATCGTCCAGACGCAGTCTTGAGAAGTCGGATAGCTGTACGGGTGCCCAGGCGATGCAAAGTACCCATGATCACCTTCCAGAGTTCCTCCGCAGACTAGAATAATGGTAGAAAGCCTCATCTGTGTAATTCTTACGTTGAATACTGCGACGTGAATGTTCTCTCGCGAGGAGACAAGTGAACGAAAAGGATGACTGTTTCAACAGAGTATAAAAATGTAAGAAGAACGGTTTCAGCGTGACCCTGCACTGTACAAACCATACAGTGGAACCACATATGCCATTACCTTGAGAGCAATACAAGATGAGCTCTCTTCATTCGTTACATCGCGGTACGGACGGGGCACCGGATCATCCCAGGAAATCGTCCGCGTACACTCTTAAAAATGAACTTCACCACATAGCACGCTCCTAGCCAACCATCATCCCGGGTGATATCGTTCCCTTCCTTGATTTGTTGAAAACGGGAGGCGTACGCCTTTTTGTGACACTTATGCAGAAATGTTACTTGTCACAAAAAGGCGTACGCCTCCCGTTTTCCACAAATTATGTGAGACAACGATGTCACTCGGGATGATGGTTGGCTTGGGGCGTGCTATGTGGTGAAGTTCATTTTTAAGAGTGTAGGCCAATTGGAGTCAAGCACGCATTGTCGCGCCTCTTGAGGAGCGGAGAGGGGATATGTTTATAGAACAAAATTGAAAGACGATTAATGTAACTAATGCGGCGGAAATGCGTTAGCATTCAGCCGACCCACTCGTCACTACCACTACCCACTCTGCTTTCGCTCTTCCTCCTTCTCGTTCGCCCGCTTTCGGCGCCGAGCAGCGACATCCACTGCCTGACGTGCACTCTTAAAAATGAACTTCACCTCATAGCACGCTCCTAGCCAACCATAATCTCGAATGATATCGTTATCTGCCCCGATTTGTTGAAAACGGGAGGCGTACGCCTTTTCTGTGACAATTATGAACAGCATAAGTGTCACAGAAAAGGCGTACGCCTCCCGCTTTCAACAAATCAGGGCATATAACGATATCATTCGAGATGACGGTTGGCTAGGAGCGTGCTATGCGGTGAAGTTCATTTTTAAGAGTGTGGCTTACGTTGTTCCTGGATTTCGGCAGCTCGTCGGCATCGTTTGGGGAACAAAAAGACACAGACAACACCTCAACGGGGGCGCTTTGTTTTTTGACTCTCTGCAAAAGCTATAAGATGTTGCGTCGCAATTTTCGGAGTAACCGTTCAGTGCTTCCTTGATCTCAGATTGAGAAAAAAATAAAAAATAAATAAATGAAGAAACAAGCGTATAATCCGGCTAATTTTCTGTGCATCCTTTAAGAGGACACATTTACAGTAACTAGCCAGATATGATTATTTCAATTTGTTCGTAATATTCAGAATATTTCATTGACCCGAATTCCTACTCGGATATAGGTTCACGTTCCAACAGCAACTTCGACGTTATTACGCAATAGACGGTATTATACAGTATGTTTCCAGAACGAACTTCGATATTTATTATTTATTGTTAAATTGAAAAGGCATCGCAAAAGTATAGGTGACGCAAAAGGAAGTCGCGAGAATATTCACCGTAAAAAAAAAAGGAAAAAACAGTAAGGCAGAAAAAAAAAACGTAGAAACTATTTGACAGGGACACACAACATCTGATGTGTGTACCAAGAACTACGTACTAGATTATATCAACCATATCACAATCGGCGACTCTTATACAGGGTACCGTCCTCACGATCCGCTATAGGTGCTATACACATAGTCCCGCGAGATTTCCATTATGATCGAAAAATGGAAATTTGGATTTCGAACGCACAGAACCTACAGGAACGGACATTCGCCTACCGTAGCAGACTACAACAACAGCTCCTATAAAAACGCGAATGGTGATAATGAACTTTAGCAAGGAGCCTCTCCCGTGGGGCATCTACCGCTTGCACAATTTTTTAAATATGTTTTTTACAGTTTTTATGAATTTTACAGTTATTTTACAGTTCGTCATTAAAATTTCACAGTTTTTATGGCGCACAAGCGACTAAGGCCATAGTGCGCCAGGACAGTGGTGATTAGCGTCTAGTTAAAAGCAGAAACACTAGACTAAAAATAGCATTTCATAAAGACTCAGGCATGAAACATGATATATGGGAAAAACTGGATTGCACAAAAATACTAAGGTAAACGAAAGTACCACACTCTTAAAAATGAACTTCACCGCATAGCACGCTCCTAGCCAACCATGATATGGAATGATATCGTTATCTGCCATGATTTGTTGAAAACGGAGGGGCGTACGCCATTTTTGTGACACTTATGCTGTTCATAATTGTCACAAGAAAAGCGTACGCCTCCCATTTTCAACGAATCAGGGCAGATAACGATATCATTCCATATCATGGTTGGCTAGGAGCGTGCTATGCGGTGAAGTTCATTTTTCAGAGTGCAAGGATTATAGTACGCTCTTAAAAATGAACTTCACCGCATAGCACGCTCCTAGCCCCAACCATAATCTCGAATGATATCGTTATCTGCCCTGATTTGTTGAAAACGGTAGGCGTACGCCTTTTTTGTGACAATTATGAACAGCATAAGTGTCACAAAAAAGGCGTACGCCTCCCGTTTTCAACAAATCAGGGCAGATAACGATATCATTCGAGATTATGGTTGGCTAGGAGCGTGCTATGCGGTGAAGTTCATTTTTAAGAGTGTAATTGGGGAAGCAATAACCGCTTCGATGAGTAACGCACCGCTATAGCTTTCAAATGTGGCGCTGGGAAGGTATGCAACTGGTATAGTAGGTCGTGATGCAAACTCATACCATCACATGGGCTAAAATTACAACGTAACAGAATAAAATGTGCATGCCATACTTACATGCAGTGAAGGCAGAGTAAACGGCCCTGAAGATAGCGGAGTTAGACTGTACGTACAATGCAGAACCGGTGGAAGTGAACGTAGGAGGGACGGACCGGTAACATAAAGTGTCCAGGATTGGCGAATCAGGATTAGGCCCGTTCCGTATGGTGACGCTCGAGCGAGAGCATTCTTGCATCGCTGTTTCGATGTGTGTTATTCTCAGTGACACCTTCTCGCCTGCAAGAAAACGGATGAGAGATTTTCGTGAAACTAAAGTTGCCGAAAGTGTGACAGTGTCGAACCAGCCCTTGACCACGTAAGGGTACGTTCTTAGGCAACCACATCACCGAATCATGTCGTTCCCTCTTCTGATTTGTTGTTGTCGTTGTTGGTGATGACGGTAGAAGAAAGAAATATATGTGATTTGTTGAAGATGTGATGAATCCGCCTATTTTCAAGAAATCGGGAGTTCGAACGAGACCATTCTTACAAACTGTTGACTCCGACCGTCGTTATGCGGCAAAGTATAGTACTTCTGAATATAGGTGCGTCTACTTTAAAAACATAACTTCACCAGATAACACGCTCCGCGCAAACCACAGCGCCGACCGATGAACTTAGTGGTTCTTATTGGAGGAGACAGCCGGACGTACGCCTTTTTGCGATCGTTGACGTACATCGAAATTGCCGCAAAACAGCGTACGCCTCCCAGTTTCAACAAATCAGGACGGATAGTTCCGCATGGCAGTTGCTGCTCTGCTATTATCCTTGAGCACTGTTACGTGAAAGGCCGTTTAGTTTGTGCATACCATGTGAATAAATCGCCACATCTGGTACAGGTCCCGACAAAAGTTTACGGAACACCGGAGTGGTGTATATAGTCATCTGTGAGATACCGTTGCTGCAAACAGGAGCAGATAGACTTACAAGCAGGTGATTGGGTACTCCGTGCACCTCTCAGTAAGTGTGTCCACTCCCGTTCGCCGCTAGGGTGTCGCTCCGACCAAGAAATACCTGAGCCGTTTATAGGGAGAGTTTGGCCATTAGGAGGAGCCTAACTTAAAGCGCGTCATGCGACGTCACGGCTGAACGACCTCCCTTGTCGTGGTCTATTGTTGTCCCGTCGTCAGCTGGTCGCCGACGCCATATTGATGCTGACCGTTGTTTACAATCCACGGAGAGAAGACACGTGCGAACTTCTTGCTTCGAAAGCCTTGCGTCCTTGAACTCTTTCAGTTCGGCAACAAAGCCCCTCTTATCACTGGCCCGATTGGGTCATAAGCCGGTTATTCCTGTAGATTACATTCAGCGCGACCACGAAGCTGTGGACTAGCTGGAGGACAGCATCAATATGGCGCGGACTAGACGGCTGATAAGCGGATTCCGCTCGGATTCAGGCTTTTTGGGCGGCGCAACGACGACTCTGACGTCAAAATAGGCTCCACCCATGAGGCGGCAAAAGATCAAAGAATGGCCAAACTCTCCCTATAAATGGCTCTGAGAAATACGTCGCTCTGGTGTTCCGTAACCTTTTGTCGGGATCTGTACACATCTCGTACAACTGATTGCTATGCGGAAGATTGTGTCGCATAAGTATCGGAGCAGCACAACACAGAGACCCCGCTGTGTCACTTGGTATTGGGACACAGACAGTATAGCCCTTTGTTTTGGGTGAGGTAGTCTGAGTGCCCAGGTACACGTTAAAGTCTACGCCATATCGCTTGCATACGGTTTTTGTTTCAAGGGTCGCGGTTCCGACACAGCCGTGCACACTAGAAACTTGGTTTCATGGTGCAGCTTTCTTAGACAAGCCATTCCAGGCGAAGGACGTCACATACCCGCGCTGAGACTTGAATACTTGCCATCATAGGCAGCGGTATACACTCTTAAAAATGAACTTCACCGCATAGCACGCTCCTAGGCAACCATAATCTCGAATGATATCGTTATCTGACCTGATTTGTTGAAAACGGGAGGCGTACGCCTTTTCTGTGACAATTATGACCAGCATAAGTGTCACAAAAAGGCGTACGCCTTCCGTTTTCAACAAATCAGGTCAGATAACGATATCATTCGAGATTATGGTTGGCTAGGAGCGTGCTATGCGGTGACGTCCATTTTTAAGAGTGTAAGTTATCTCCTCTCGCGGACGTGTGTCATACAGGGACCGATAACTATGGCTTCTAGACGTATAGCCACGAGTTATTAATTAGCAATATGGGTAATCCATATTCTCCTCCACATTCATCATCCCAAAATAAATTTCTTGGTGGTGGCGTTCTGTGGCATTGACAAATTCTCTCGAAGAGTCTCCCCTTCTTCAGATATATGCTTACGCACTGTTTGTAACATTGCATCTCATATTAGTGATACACCATACAGAAGGGCACGCATGTTTCCGGAACATACTGCTTTTGAGCGGACGTTTACTACAACCGATGCGCTTTCCAATCTCCAGTAGACATTGCGCCACCACAAAGGAGTAACTTTCCTGCGGAGGAGCGGACAGTCGCCATGAGAGCTGATACGCCTCGCACTTTCCCACGAAGCCTGGCCTGGTTTCCGAGTACGCATTATACAGGACACACTTTTATAATTTACACATTTTTTTTAAATGAGAAAAGCTGTGTGAGCAGCATACTAGTGGATGTCGTTTTCGCATTTGGAGTTATACGTCGAGAATACGATGAGAATAAGGAAGTACAAAATGGCTCATTACCTAAAATTGATTATTGTATCTGTAACTAGAGAATTTCGGGCAAAAGCCCGATAGCAGGATGGGGGACAGTCCCCGCTGAAAGCCATTACATCTTTTTGAAATCCCGAAACACTCCAGTCATCTCCATCGCTCCAAAGCGAGTGGCCCTATGACGTGGTATGAGCACCTTGCTCCCTGCCCTCCCGCGGTTTCGATTTGAAAATCAAAATCCAGAGACTTATGTTTAGTAATTTATAATAAATAACAACGTATATTATGCATAAGTTTTTCCCATGTACACTCTTAAAAATGAACTTCACCGCATAGCACGCTCCTAGCCAACCATAATCTCGAATGATATCGTTATCTGCCCTGATCTGTTGAAAACGGGAGGCGTACGCCTTTTCTGTGACACTTATGCTGTTCATAATTGTCACAAAAAAGGCGTACGCCTCCCGTTTTCAGCAAATCACGGCAGATAACGGTATCATTAGAGATTATGGTTGGCTAGGAGCGTGCTTTGCGGTGAAGTTCATTTTTAAGAGTGTAGGTACTTGCTTTGCTTCACCCATTAGTGTCCCTGTGTTATACTCAGAATTCGATTATACGTAGTATGAAGAGAATTATGTACTTAGGAGCCATTTTTCTATGTATTTATGACTGTCACCGTCCACAAGGGGGCCCTGTGCCGTGTCAAGCTTGCATATGCAGCTTTTTGCACAGAGCCGACCCTCATTGTGTTGTGCTCAATGTGAATAAAGGAATATATAAAAAATTCGGCAATGGATATTTAAACGCGCGTGAGCGTTCCATGATTTCTTAAAAAGTGGAATGTCGTTACACGAGGATTGTCTACCAAACCTCGTATTAATGAGTTCATTAATTAATTAATGATGAATAATTAGTCATCTTGTCACATACCTTTCACCAGGGGATACCCTCCTGGACGTACGACTCAAGTGTGAAAAACGACATCTATTCTGCTCCCATTAATGGGCAATAACCTTCGAGCGCGGGATCGCGTCGGGGTTTGCTCGGTTATATCCTCCAAAAGTGGGAATATCCCTTCACGCAACCTCTTTAAGGTGGCTTTTTATGGTCGTTTTTCTTTTCTCAATCCTCTGGTAGTACAGCCGATGACAGCACGTGGTAAGATTCGCTCCACGTCGTCGCAAACTTCACTACTTCTTCCGTAATACCTCAAGGGCATCGGATATATGAATGGGGACATCGGCATACTCACCGGTGACGTTCGTTATGAGAAGCCACGAGCAGTTGGAGGCTCCTGGTAATGTGCTGTAGTGTGGGTAGTTGAAGGAGGTAATAGCGCCGGGTACATCGACGTTCACTGTAGCTCCACAACCTGGGACGACAAAAAGGGTTAAAGGAAGAGACATAGGAACCACTACATCTATCCTACACTAAGAATCAGAATGAATTTATTTCAATGTCACGCAGTAGACACGATGCAGTCTGTCTCAGCAAGAAACCACACCAGTGCGCCCTTAAAAGAAAACGGCAAAAACCGGCTTGCCGTTGTTGGCCTCACTTATATGGGCTACGTCACGACTGTAGCCACTATGAGATTAGATGATGTGATTAACAGATAAAGCAAGGATCACGGCCGAAAGTTAAGATCTAGGACAGTTACTGACACAATTTATTGAGAAGTTCGAGCAGTACTCATAGCCTTTGAGCTAGGCAAGGTTCATCAAGAAAACAGACGAGGCTGCGAACTTTGGAGAGCCTTTCTGTGAAATAGCTTCTGGGATGTAGGACATCATCCACCGTACAAGTTCTGCAACGGTCATGGTATTTGTCCCGCACCGCAACATATGCACAGCAATGAAGCAGGGTGTGTTCGATAACTTCAAACTGCTGACAATGTATGCTGTTTGGCTTTGTCGAGGGGACCAGTCTTGAATAATTGTGATTTAGCGAAAGCAGTTCTTGTTGGCAACCTGAAGAGTTTGTGTATTGCAGGAAAGACCCTTAAAACAGAACTTCACCACATAGCACGATGAAGGCCAATCATTGAAAATAATATTACCGTTATCGTTCATGACTCAGGGAAAATGCGAGACCCCCGTTTCTAACCAAACCGGGAGCCAGACCCATGACATTCGGGATGACTGTTGATTAGGAGCGTGCTATGCGGTGAAGTTCTGTTGTAAGAGCTTAACCGTAATCCGCGGGGTGTCGATCGCTGGGCAGTGTTGCAAAGTTGGAGGTTTCCCAAAGTTTGCCAATGTGGAGGTCAATATGGAAAGAGTGAATGATGTTCATCGGTCTAACCAGGCGGACGGACGGACGCGATATCTAGACATAGCTCCTCGTTGCAGAGCAGCGTGCGCTGTCTGACGTCCAAGTTTGGCCGATGTCTGTTCGCTCGCCTCTTTGCCCTCGCCAACTGGATCGTTCTGATCATGTCTACCTTGATGTCATACAGCTTACACAGCGTGGATATAACGAGTTAGTTCGGCCACTGGCGTATGACCCGCGTAGGGACAGTGCTGGACAAAGGTTAACGGAACATTCTCCAGCGCTTCCTTCCTCAGAGTGATACACTAGCAGCAAATGGGACCGTAGGGACATGCAGACATGTGCTTAGGTAAGCCAGTCACCTGTTTGCAAGCCCGTACGGTACCATTCGCTGCTCGCTTGTCACTCTGAGGGAGTTATGCGCCGGAGAATGTTCCGTTAACTTTTGTCCAGCACTATACTTATCCTTAGAGGTAAATCGACTCGTGCATCAGGCTCCTCCTGATGAAGGCGTAGTCGTCGCGCATGCGACCGGCACATTGATCACATGGCCGTTGATCCCGTAATCCCGTAACTGATCTCATGCCGTAACTGACGGTTGTGTATGAATGGCAGTCGTGCCGATATGAGTCACTCTCCCATAGGGCCAAACGGTGGTAACCTACTCAGCTTGGATTGGGGTATACACGAAGCCTTCGTTTTTGAACAGAGTCGGTAGCTTGCAACGGTTCAACGGCTGCTTGCACGTAACACACAGCCGGGAACGGCTTCAACGTGTCCAAGTCGTCGGAGAAATGTACACGCAAAACCTAGGTGTGCTCGTTGCTCGCCTGCGTGAAATCTGGCAATCGCTTGCAGTCTTTTGAAGTGATCGCACACGCTGCACTTCAACACGAACTCGTTATTGGCGAGCACCTTCTTCAAGCGAATATTGACCCATCTCGCATCCAAAACTCGCGTACTGACAATCCCTCTTCAGACGGTGCATCGTCGACGGCGGTGAAGGCGACGGGCAACTTATCGTAGGCGTCGACGTGTATGGGTACATCGCTGGATGTAGAACATGCACCGGCGTCAATGCCGGTAACGCCTGCACTGACACTACTGACACTGACACAGTGCTCGGCTTTCCCTCTCTCCACGTAGAGCCTATTCTCTTCTGCACCGCTTAAGTCGCAGTTCTTTTTTAAAGCACCACGAGCTGCTCTTCCTCCTGGTCGACGTTTCCGGGCAAGAGTCGTTCAAGGTTGACCGAGACTTCTATTTCTTTTTTTAAATATAATAGAAAATTTAGTAAACAGCAAGCTACGTCGATGGGTAGAAATCCAGCGAACCGGTAGAGATGTAGGAAGGGAGTTGCCTCAGGACAGAAGCCGCCGATATTTCGAACTCTACTTCTTCCTAAGAAGTTCAGTCTCTGTTCGAAATATCGGCGGCTTCTGTCCTGAGGCAACTCCCTTCCAGCAAGCTACGTCAGTTCTTCCAAGGTATTCACCGCGCGGATCTAGACACCGCTGCCAACGCTGCAACAACTATTTAATGCGTTTTGTGCCAAAATATGTGGGCTGTTGTAGCCACTTCACGACACCATTTTAGGGACACCAAATTTGTTTGGAACGTCTTTCCTCCAAGGTGCTCTTTGAGGGGCCAAAACAAATTGTAACCCTTTGGGGCTACATCTGGGTTGTAAGGGGCAAAAAATCCCATCGCATTTTGGCCAAGGTTGTGACTGTCAAACTCGCCGTATGTGGTCGGGAAGTGTCAAATAATGGTCATTCCGGACATCCCGGGCCCTTTCTTGGGAATTGAGTTTTGCACCGCAACCTTTATCAATGGGGAGCAAGACTGGGCATTAATCGTGACATCATTGCTCCAAGACATACATTATGGATCACCTCCGGCCATGGAGGAAGGAATGAAAGGAGGAACCCTACTACGCCAAGAAGTGGAGCCAAAATTGGGGGACACTCCAGTGACGTCACCGCTCGGTTTCCGGCTTCGGTTATATGCATCTCGGTTATATGCATGGGGGCCGGAATACTTTCCGGGATACTTGGAAAAGAGTGATGGTAGCGCGCCGAAGTGGTCCCCAGTGTGACCTGTGGAAAGATACCTCATTGGACTATTCAGGTAGCGTTACGCCTCACGTGTAGACATGCAAAATTTCCGGAAATTTTGAATCTCTCGAAAAAATCCGGTTTCTTTCCCGAAAAATTGGAGAAAATGGAAACAAACGCGGTTACTGCTGAGTCGAAGCATTGCCGGCCAAGCCACAGCATACAATGAGCTAGCAACTTTAGTAGTGTTCACCCTCTAGGCATAAATGCAGATCAGAGCATCCCATTATACTGCTGTCTACTCAGCGATAGGTAATTGGAACAACATTTTCACTCCGACCAGAACTCCGACATTATGTGAACGCGACGGCGATCGCTTGGAGCAGCCAGAAAGAACTCTAAGTTGGTGGTTGTTGGCGGATTAGAGGCACCTAAGGCACTGTTGGCGGGTTGGAACGCATCAAAGGCACGAAAATTTAGATTTTTGAATTTTGTCGCCTGGAAATTTTGCGCTATTTTTCGGGAGACGCGAAAAAACAAACAAACGAAAAACTGTTTTTCCCCAAAATTTCCGTTTTTTTTTTCGGGGCTTCGCATCTCTACCCACATGGCTGCGAACAAGCTACAGCTCATATCCTACCCTTGCGTCACATGCCCCATGCTTTTCTCTTCTGCCGAAGAGCCGTTTTGGCGTCTCCTTCCTTTCTTTCCTCCATGCCACCAGCAGTCCTCTGCCAGTAATCCCTGCACAGGGACATAAAACCTCACCCCTGCACAGGGACTAGGCCGTGCGGCGTCCGCGCGCTCGTCTTTGTTCCTCTCCCTGTAGAACCTGTTCCGTTCGGCACCAGTGAGTAGCAGTTTTTTCTGTTTTTTTTTAACCATGACGGGCTGCTTTTGCTCCTAATCGATGCTTCCTGGGACTTTGTTTGTACAGATTCGCTAACCGACTCGACATTGTAAAATTTGTACACTAACAGTTGAAAAGTCCAATCACAGTCTTGAAAATCTCGAAAGTACTGTAGAGAGTCCATTATATCCTGCAGAAACTGAGTTTTTTTTTTTTTTTCGTTAGAATCGGTTAAACGGCTAGCACGCTACGTGCTCTCGAAGTAGACCGGACTCCCGGAATCGAGCGCTCGAGAAAAGTGTCGACTACACATCGTGGCCTTGACGTTAGAGTGTTTTAGTAGACCATTCCGTGACGCACGGAACGTTAACGCAGAGTACGTAGTTCTCTACCGTCAAACGGATAGCAAGAGAGTTTTAGCAGATCGTCAGGCAACGCTACGGACGTTACGGTACGGTACGGTGTTGCCATCCAACGTCGATAACACGAACTACCGTTCCCAAGTTGTCTAGGCATCTCTTTCTGAACGAAATGCCTAATATAACTACGTTTTCGTGCTCTGTTTTTGTTTTCTTTGCGTTTGAAAATTATTTTGTTGTTCCACCAACAAACGAAAGGACAACGAACACCCCCTGCCGGTGAGTTCATCGCTAGAACCCGCCGTTATGGCGGACGCTAGTGCTCACACGAACTTGGTTGGCACCACAGGGGTGGCATCCAATGTATTTAATGGATTTTTTCCGTAGACGAAAGCGTGCTGGGCGAACGCAATGCATCCTGGACAGGTCCTGGTCACACGTCACAGCAAACGTCAAGGCACACGTGACCTTAAAGATGGCGGCGCCCGCGATCGGCGGGCAAAGCGTTTGTAAACAATGCGGTTGTTGTTTCTCGACGACGTTTTGGATGTTTTTCGCTCACGGTAATTATTTTTATCCGATAATCTCGCAGTAAAACAGTTTTTACAGTTTACAGTTTTTACAGTTTACATCCCGCAGTTTTACACATAAAGCCTCGTATTGTTGACAGCTTCCAAAGATGTGATGACGACCGCGCGTTAAGACTTACCGAGCCGATGCAATGTACGTAAACTGAGGTGAAATGGGCTACCATGTTGCGGAAGAAGCACCGCATAGTTTACGCTGGCAAAATATGGTCATCTCTTGGTGTTATGACGGTGAAAATATGTCGGTAAGCGGCAAAACGACACGTAAACAAAGTCACATGACCTCAAAATGACGTTTTCTATGACGTGCGACCAGGACAAGATGGCAGTTTTGCCAAGAGCACCTGCTTGAGGGTAGTTACAACAATGGCGGGTTTGTGTCACCTCTGTGGTTGGCACCATCCCGAGACAAGAAGTTCGCGTTTCCGAATGGTACAAGGTATACGGCTTCTTAATATAAGAAGACGACGTAGTCCCTCGTACTGAAGCGCAGTCTTGTAATCTCCACTTCGAACGCAGTCGATGAGGTGTTGCAGGCAGCCATGTTGTTTTGTTCGACGAAACCAACGTAGTGGACGGAACGCAAAAAGATGAGCCGATAGTTACAATGTGGTGGAAGTCACACTTTCGCTACCTCGCACGCACTTTTGCTCACGTAGAGAATAGCGTTCCTTCCGTTCGCTGCGTAACGGTATACTAAAACTCTCTAAGCGAATCGGTCTTATCGTCGCTTGCGTTGACTCCTGCCTTACCTGTTTGTATGCGCAACTGGACTGTACTGCGAGCGACTTATATTTCCATAATATTTTCAAATCTACTCTATTTTCGTGACTCTGCACTTCCCGAACTAGCATCCCGATTTATAGGAAGCATTCAAGTGTGAATGGAACGATATAATTGGCCATGAAACGTAAAGAGCGGCAAGAAAGCAGGCGAGCTGGTGATAACTGATTTTCATAACGATCCCTGAGACTGGTGAAATAACACACAATACACGAGAGACTCGTGTTGTGTGTGTGTGTTATTTTCCCAGTCTCAGGGTTCGTTATGATGATCAATTGGCCACTTGCCTTGCGTGAAGTTCGCCTTGAATCCACGTCCTGCCGACAGGCCATCCCCTTTAAGTCGTAGAGTGAGCCTATTGCCCGTGCTTCGAATGAGAGGAGGCTCTGGAAGGCTTCCACCGCAATGTTTCAGGATTTGGGTAGTCACTCCATTGACGAGCTCGCTCACCTGTTAATGAAAGATGGCGTTTACTTTGCGTCAGTTTTGTGACAGGAAATAACGCATATTCTTCCAAAAATATGGATGCTCGACGATACTTATTGCGAGAAAATACATTCGCTATGACGTAATAGTCGCGTCGATGTGATAAATTCCATGAAAATGACCAGACAGAAGTGACCCCACCATGTACGGTACGCTGCTGCGGCCGCCATCACTGTAAATCCGGCACTGGTAAGAGGTTCAACACGCTCTCAATGGTGGTCACAGATGTGAAAGTTTGATTAGTGTTATGCAAGGAGGCTTCGTTCCTCATTTTTATTGTGGTTTTCACATTGCCATGCTGACTTTAGACACCTCAGTTGAATTACGTTAACATCTGGCCCAGTCTTTATGTATAATAGCAAGACTTGAACGTCGATTGTGCCCAAATGATTGCCGTGCTATTGCCCGCCGCCTAGCTTTCCGTATTTTGAGTATCCCTTCTATGTGGTAATCGCACAGGATGCTTCGTAGAAGTTCTTAGAAAGAATACTTTAAGAAAGAGAAGGCAACAATTAGAACTCACCAACAGATAGCTCTGCGAACAGTTTGTGGACTGCGGCATGTCAAAGTCGAGGAAGTTGAGCATGACGACGTGACCCTTAGCCGTCGTCAAAGCCCAGAGGCAATCGTCGTGGGCATCGTAGTTGGCAGGGTAGTTTGGAGACGTGACGAACGTGGTGGACGTTGTGCTGAACCTACCACCACAGCCTCCCTGTCGTGTGGTGTAGGTTGCGCTGAACCCTAGACCGGAGATGGAAGAGTCGCTTCGGAAATGAACTGTCATGGTGTGGCCCGTCGACGTAACTACTTGCGAAGAGCTTCCAGACTCGCACAATTCGGTTATCAATGGCGAAGTAACATCTGGGCCGCCGTAGACCTGTGGTGAAGGTATACTGAGAATTCAAACACTTGTGTCTTATCCGGTGTACGGAAAGGCTCTGTTCTCCATTAGTTTTCCTTATCTCGTATATCAACGACCTTCCCAACATTTTCTCCTCTTCCGTTCTTCTCTACGCCGACGATTGCGCTACCTACTGGGGAGGTAGCTCCAGTTCAGGTTCACAAACATAATTGTATTTTACGACAAAGTGCCCCTAAGACGTCGCAGCGTACAATGCGCGTACGATGTCGCCGTAAACCCGATGTCTAATCGATCGATCTAATCGACCATCGAGCTAATCGAAGTGATGGTATCTTCGACTGGCGCTACTGATACCCTAATCCAGAGCGCACCGAGCTGGAGGAAGACGCACGTCGGATGAGGTGAAGAAGAAATGGATCGATTATAAAAGTTAAAACAAGATTGCTCTAAGAGAATGTCGCGCAGACTTCGTATGGAGACACCAGTCTGTGATAGCGAAGGTGGTGACTGTCAAGAGTGTCCGCTAGTGATTTTCCTTGCTTGAAAGATCGATAACGCCGCAAAAATCTCCGTGATTCAGATACCAGCACAGCCAAATATGCCGCCATGATGATCGTAAAGCGACTTGCAGCGTCGTACGACACATCGGAAGCTCTCGTAGGATCCCATCGTAAGTTACGAGAATCTTGCGACGCGTGCGCTTTGTGAGTCCAAATCTTGTCGTAAGTTTCTCGAACGATGGAGTTACGAGAAGCTTTATCGTACGAGCCTTTTGTGAATCCGACCCCTGAATCGGACTCAGTACAGACAGATCTCGATATACTACTAACCCGATGCTCCACATGGCACATGGAAATATACCTCGGAAAGTGTAAGCACATGAGAACATGCCGCAACAAGAGAATGAGCTCGGCTCATGAGCTGAATGAGGTCGTCCCACATACTGATTGATAACAGTCCATTGGAACATATTTGTACATATAAATATATTTGCCTTTACATATCTTCGAATTCATCGTAGAAAACACACACCAAGTATATCACAAAAAAAAAAAAAAAAAGAACGCCACTCAATAGGGTACATCCGCCATATTTACAGCCTCAGTCGGCTATACGAGGGTGGTTCCATAAGTTTCCGGCCCGAGGTAGAAAATGCGCGCGAATTTAATGCGATTAAGGACGCGTGGCGGCATCTGTTGGAGGGGCGGAGCACCACCCTCAACTCTCTCCATGCTTTTGTCGGTTGGAGAGCGGCATTTCAAACAGCCAGGGTGCACTCTTCAGTTAAAATGGAAAAAATCGAGTACCGCGCTGTGATGAAATTTTTGACAAAAGAGGGACTTTCGCCCAAAGAAATTAAAGCGCGACTGGACAACGTGTACAGGGGAGCCTCTCCGTCGTACACAACGGTAAAAGACTGGGCTAAGCAGTTTTGACTGGGGCGAGAGTCCACTGAAGATGATCCACGCGATGGTCGTCCAGTGGAAGTCGTGACACAAGAAAATTTGTCTCTTGTTGAGGAGGAAGTGCTGAGCGACAGGCGTTTAAAGGTGAAGGAAATCTCAGAAAGGCTGGGGCCTTCCAAAACAACCGTTTTTCGCATCATCCGCGGGGGCCTTCACATGAAAAAGGTCAGTGCGAGATGGGTGCCACGACTTCTCTCATCAGTTCAAAAGCAACATCGCGACGTTTGTGCCAAAGAGTTTTTGGAGCTCTGACAAGAGAATGAAGAAGAAATGTTGAAGTCAATTGTCACATGGGATGAGACTATGGTGCTCTACTATGATCCCCTTTCGAAAAAGGAATCGATGGAATCGCGCAAACCAGGAGAAGCACCCCCAAGAAAAGCCAAGGTCACACAATCCACAAAGAAGATCATGGCAGCAATATTGGGATTGTCACGGGATACTCCTAATCGATTTCAAAGAGAGGAACACCACAGTGAATGCGACTTATTATGCTTCACTCCTGCACTGACTGCGAGACGCCATCAAGGAAAAGAGGCGCGGCAGGTTGAGTCGAGGTGTCCGGTTGCTCCAGGACAATGCCCCTGTCCACACGCCTTCTGTTGCCAAGGCTGCACTGAAGGAGTGCAGCTTCGAAGAAATCCATCACCCAACCTACAGTCCAGATTTGGCACCGATTGACTACTCCCTGTTCTCAAAGTTGAAGAGGGATCTCAGAGGACGGAGATTTCAAAACGCTAGTGAAGTGGAGGAGGAGTGTCGTTGGGAGGAACCCGAGAGGTCTGCCTGCCTGATTAGGCGGCATGTTTCTCGGGAAGGGAAAGGTGGTGGAGAGGAGGAGAGGAAAGGGTGAAGTGGAAGACCGAGCGGAATCCGCTCGGGGGGAGGATAGCTGCGTCCATGGGCCGACTTCAGGGGAACTGTGCCGGCATACGCTTATTACACATCTGAGGGAAACCCAGGAAAAACCGCAGACGGCACAGCCGGCCCGCGGATTCGCGGACCTCCCAGTCTCCAAGCGCACGCGTTACCGCTGCGCCACCGGAGCTGGTCTAGTGCTATGAAACAGGCAGTTTTCCAGCATTTTGCGGACAGAACTTCGTTCTATTTTTTCAAGGGTATAAGAATGCTGGTTGAAAGGTGTCAAACGTGCATCGAAGTTAAGGGTGACTATGTCGAAAAGTGATACACTTGTTTCGTCTCTATGACTATTAAAAGTTGGTCGGGCCGGAAACTTATGGAACCACCCTCGTACCTTGCTATACCGTGCCTTCATGCGTCCGAAACTTATGCTACTCCTGTGTGGGATCCGGGACAGGCGTCACTCCCTGCTCAAGTGGTTTTGTTTGTAATTTTTCGTTTTTGCTGTGTATCTTCTGTATGCATCCACCTGCAATTGTACTTGCTGTTACTGCCCCTCCCCTCTCTAATGTTAATAATCACTTTAGGTATCATAAATAAATAAATAAATAAATATGAATTGCAGTGTTTTGGGGAGGACTGGCAATGGTAGGGTTTTTTTTTTTCTTTTCTCGTCGCTGGGTTATTGTGACGGTCGACGTCTTATTTTGTTTGCTCTACAACTAGAGCAAGAAACTTGTTCTAGTAGAAACGATCCTACAGAGATAACTCAAAGGGATTCCTGGTATTGCAATTCCAATTCAGAACAATGAAACAGAGAGTGAGAGAGACAGTGAAGGAGAGAGAAATCCAGCCTCGGCAGCAGTGCAGCGCGAGAAGGAATGAAAGGGTGGTCCTTCACGACCACGAACTGCTGAACATGAGACTTTGATGTTCTGAGGTAATTGAGGCAACCAAGAAGCTGCGGGTTCGAGTCCTACAGCTGGCTAATTTTTTTAGTGACTTCCGTCTTTCATCAACGAACTGCCTGTTTGCTTAGGTAAACCGACAAGGGCTTTGTTATTCCCGGCAAGAATGTGTCGCGTGGAACGTGAGAACTGCGGGCCATGTAATGTAATGTAAAAAACAAAGAATGAAAAAAAAAAAGAAGAGAGAATAGCAGTTCTGCATATTGCAGAAACAAGCGTAACACTGTAAGAGAAAAGTTTGCGCTCTCCGTCGATGTAGCGGAACCATTCTCATGGTTAACGCTTGATATCGCCCTGTATGACAGAGTGTGAAACATGCAAGAGAAGATGGGATGATGGGATAGCGCGATTGTATGCCCATCCACCCTGTAACTGAGCACTAGTGCACGCGAGAGCCATGCTGATATTGTATAACCGGTAGCGCGTTCCTGGCCGGAAGTTAGGAAAGTCTAAGTTTGTATTCCTGCGTCAGCACCTTTTCCCGAGTTCTTTGACTGTCACTGTTTATGCGGGACTGGAGGCTTGTGTGTTTGTTTCGCCTTTGGATATAAGTCGGCTGGCTCAGCCAGTTCTCGTCGTTGTACCAAAATGAACGCCTTCGATTGCACATGTCTCGCAAACATAAGCATCACAACCTACCCGGACGAAGTCGAAACTGCAGCCGTGCACGCTCTCCATATGAAAGTCGTGGAAAGTGAGCTCTATTCTTCTTCCTGGCGTCAACCGGATGTTCCAGATGCACTCCGTGTTTGGCGGATAGCCGTTGGGATAGTTGGGCGTCTGGATAGTACCGTAGGTCTTGCGCAATTCGCCGCCGCATCCTTGCCAGGCGTACTCGAGACGGAAGCCCTCCATGCTGTTACTCTGGTCCGTGATGAACCTAACTCTGACGACGTTACCGGTGGACGTGATAATTGAAGGAATTCGATCCCCACACAAGCGGGCCAAGTTGCGATTTCTTGTGGGAGGACCGTCGTGTTCTGCTGACGTTGACTCGTTGACCTGTTAGAGATAAGTAAGAAAAAAAAAACGAGTATTTTTGTTGCGCAAACACCATATTTAAGAGAACGGGATCTTGGTATAGTCTTGGTGTGTCTTATTAGGTCCTAATGACACGGTATGCGACTTCGTTGGCGCACAACCGAGTTACGCTACCGGTGAAGGTTGTGACCAGTGAAGTCACGGCTGTGCAACACTACACTCTAAGAAAAAAAAAAGGAGTATTTTTACTCCTTTTGGGGACTAAATGCCTTGCCACAAAAACAGTCCCTTTCGGGAGTAAATGCACGGGAGTAAATGAATGTCACGGAGTGGAGGCTGCATTTCACGCGCTGTTGTAAGACTCCCAAGTACATAATTCGTGTGCATGCATGAAAATGCCATGAAGCAAACCGGCAACCGTGATATATCGAGTGATATAAAATCTTGCGCCATACATAGGGCACAATTTGCGAAGAAAGATGTGTGGCTGCAAAATTGCTACGTCGTCTGAGTTATACAGCCTTATGTTCAAATTGACCAAGGGCACATATTTACGTAGAATGGTGCATTCAGGAGACCATACGTGAAGTTTTATGACAATTTGCAGTCCTGGGGAGTAAATGTCGGGACTAAATGTCGGGTTGGGGGACTAAAATGGGGAGTAATT
Source organism: Ornithodoros turicata (assembly GCF_037126465.1). NCBI lineage: Eukaryota > Metazoa > Arthropoda > Arachnida > Ixodida > Argasidae > Ornithodoros > Ornithodoros turicata. The sequence goes on along the minus strand of NC_088202.1, from coordinate 141,601,212 downwards.
GCAGTCTAGGGGAGTAGAAGCTGCAATTACTCCCCGTTTTACTCCTTTTTTTCTTAGAGTGTAGTTAGTTGCTGAAGGGATCGCGTTACGAGTGATTCTTCCTGTAACCTTCAGGCGCAAACATCAGTCACTTGACTGCTCCTCTGGAGACGTCGAGTCACCACCGTTGGTCTTCGTCACGTAACTCCCTGTACGAAGCTTCCATTGCTGCGTTCCGTGAGGATACGGGAAGCATGGCGATTACAAACGGTGGTACGGACAACAGTTTGTGACAATAGCGAGTTTTAATGTATCGTACGCTATCACTTCTGCGTACGTAAGAAATAGCGTTGGTGGTTCTGCACACGCCCAAAAGATAAAGAGAGCTTCGCGGATTGCGCAGCACCACCAGGCTAACTCTTACGTACGCAAAAGGGGATGGCGTATAACGATGCACTAAAACTAATGTATTTTTTGCGTTACTTGAATCTTATGTCAATCTCATTTTCAGCTTACCCGGACCAGTGAAGAGAGATGCCGGTTGATCAACTTTGGAAAAGTGAATTTTTGCACAAGTCTAACATGAACATACGGAAGACGTCGCTGGAAACAGCTCAAAATTGAGAAATCATCCATATTTGGGACACTTGTCGGCCGGTTGCGTTAGAGAGAGTCATTAGATGAGAGAGATTAAAGGGACTATGAAACGATTTTTTTCTTCGTTTCGTTCGAAAGAAGACATTTTTCTGAGTCTAGAACCGAAATTTTACTTTCGTCGCGCGAGCGGATTTCTCGGGAGCGAATTTAAACGGAGCGGCGAAGGGAGGACAGCTGGCGCCACGCCGTGGCGAGCTGCCGAGCGGAGACACAACGGGTAACTTGACGCGACCACGGCCGGCTCAGCAACACGTCATCGTGACGTGTTGCCGAGCCGAGGAATCCCGCCAGGAGCATGCGCCGTAGGATCCCGCTATGCGTTCATCGGGAGTGGAAATCTCCATGACAGCAGCTTTCGCGCGATCGGCAGATTTCGGCAGTGGCGGCAGCCACAGTGCGAGCTCGCGACATTACTTGCCATTGTGCAACACCGGTGACGTAACGGGGAAGCGAAGTGCGGTCCGTACAGTTACACCATCGGCAGGGAAATATGCGCGGGAGAGGAGGAACGCGGAAGAGACATTTCCAGCGCGCGCTCCTCGCAGAGTGGAGCGATTTCGTCCGGAAAAATTTGTGGCATATTAGTTTCTCTGCGGGAAGAACAGTTTCCATCGAAAAAAAGTATGGGGGTTCGGGAAATTTCATAGTCCCTTTAAGAAAAAAAAAAGCATATTCAGGGACGAGTTTTTCAACGAACACAATAAGGTCGCACCACGCAAAGCTGCAGTTGCGATATACCGATTTACACGTCTTGTGAGACGAAACCACATGGTGCGACTTCTGCTGGTGAAAAGTTGCAGCTAAAGTTGGGCTGTGTGAATGTACCATTATTATTCCGTACGGACACGTTACACACGACACTGTGGAGCACTCTTTTCTATTAAACGAGGAACTTGCGGTGCCTACGTTAAAGACAAACGAGCCCGTGGTCTCGCGTTGCTATATACGAGTGTGGCAGGGAAGCGGCCAACGCGCGAAGTTCAAAAGTCGCGCGCGCGTACACTGGGCGCAAAAATAACGTTGTGTACTGCATATGTGCCGTGTCAGCAACGTTATGTTCTTGTGCACCCAAGATTTTGCGTATATTTGCGTGCTCAGTACTGAAGCTCTCACGCACTCTCACAGAACTTGGAGTGTGCTGTGCAACTGATTTCTTGCCACAGTGCCTGGGACGTCTTCTAGTTAAGAGAAATGGAATTACATTACACCGCTTAATGACATCGTCTCAATAGTCATCATGACCTCCACGGTCCGTATCCTACTACTTCTGATGTGCAGCGATAGCGCATTTAACTGTTTCATTCACTGTTAGAATTATACCTTTTGGGGTATAAACGGCTTGTCCCAGGGCGCATACCTTTTGAGGTCTAAACGCTATACCTTCCTCAAGGTATAGTATCTTTATACCTCCCTGTAGGTATATTATTTGCACCTCAGGGTATAAATATATACCTCCTAGAGGATATATTGTGAAGACATTGTGGTATAACTGGCGAAAACGGTAATATTCGATTTATTTCGGTGTCATATCCGAGTGGCGGCATCCCAGCCGCTCTTTCCACAAATTTTGAGAAAAAGGGCCAAAGGAACGATGACGAAACAAGAAAATACTTGGAGACGCTCGCGCACAAACTCACACAGAATGGATGTGAATAGGAGAGGAAAGAAATGAAGCAAAAATTAGCATCAAATTGGAAACAAAGAAGTAACATCAACAAATATTAGGAAAAATATTTCTAGGAGCAGTTGGCATTAGCTGGAGAACAGATACATAAAACACACCGCGGCTACGCATGGTGGAGACCATCCTTCGCCCGAGAAGCAACTTAAGAAGTGAGGACGTGTAGATTTATTCATTTTGGGAACAAATAATAGGTTCCACATGTCACTGCCCAACCTAATTAGAATGCTACTTATTGTTGGCTATGTTTTTAAATTAACTTATTGTTTAACTGAGATGATACAATCGCCGGCACAAATTAATCTGATCCCACATGTTGTAGAAGAAAAGGTATACAAAATGCTGAAGGTATAAACGTAATGGAAAAATGCTTTATTATACCCTCAGCTGCCGTGGAAGGTATAGACGGAGTGATCTATACCTTACACATGATTTAAACAGGGTATAGAGAGTGCTAAGGAGCTATAAATGTCGTACTTTAGGCCTGAACTATACCTTTTTTGTACCTTTTATATACCTTTTCTTCTAACAGTGTACTGACGCCATCACCGCAGGACAATGTGATTGGTCAAGCTTCCACATAGGAGGAACAGGAATGGTGAACTTACTTCAAGGTAATCGTAATCGCAGTTGGGATGGGTCTCCAAGTGAAAATGAGAGAAGGCCATGGATATGTTGTGTCCCATGGGGGCCTTAATGCCCCATGTGCAGTTGTAGTTGTGCGCGTAGGAGTTCGGGAAGCCGGGGCTCTCGATGACTCCCCGCCGTTTGTTTCTTATGACGTTGTTACACTCTGCAAGGCATGGATGTAAATGTAAGCTTGCGTTGACAATCTTTTACATTGCGATCGTGTATCAGCACCGCAGGGTAGTCAGAACCAAGAAGGAACAAAGAAAAATAAACACAGAGGAGGTAGCTACCGTCAACACGGATTCGGGCTACTGCAGAGCGCTAAAAGTAGCGCAGAAGCTAGTTTTAACACCCTTTTTACTTCTTATAAAACTGTTAAGTAGGCCACCAAGATGCTCCATGAGAAGTAGTTCACACCGCAGAGTCATAATTATCGCTGAAAGTGTATTTAAAGTACGCCGCAAAAGGCGACAGTGCGCAACGGCGATGGAGGGCAGGACCAGCCTGTGATCTGCCTGGGACCTCATATTGACGGCTACAGGGGCCACTCTCGCTGATTCGTCCAGAGAAATGATGTTGTCCGCTACTCCGCTGTCGTCTGCTACTCGGCTGTTCGGGGTTCTGAAAAAGCATTGCTCCTGGCTCGTTCATGGTTCAGCCGCTCCTTCTACCTTCAATTATCCGGAGGAACTGGCAAAACTGCAAATTTTTTTGGATGGTCGTCTGTACTCATTTAAGTTGCCACAAGGTAAATGTGTGAAAATAAAAGAAAAGCAGTAGCAAAAGTTATCACAAAATGTCCCTATGACAGGGACTCCGATCAGTTGCAGGTACCAGCAAGGGCGGGTCCAGGATTTTTCTGAGGTGGGGGTTCTGACTTGGAAAGCATGCTATTATGTAACCAAGGTCAACTGATACTCTATGTAAGGGCTGAAATTGTGAGGGTCCAGGGCATACGATCCCTCCCCCCTAATTGCGCCAGGATACCTAGGGAAGAGAAGCTTAGGGGAAGAGCAGGGGTACTTAGGGAAAAAGAACCCGAGAGGTAAGTTAAGAAGGTTGCGTCGTCTATGCCTTTATCTGCAAGAAATTACATGAGGGCACCTACTCGACGCCGCCCACCGCGCAGTCCAAATATTAAATGTGCTGCCATCCAATGCCAACCATGGGCCGGCCATAAGCCGATCCCGCACGAACTAATGCCGCCATGGCTTATTCGTGCGTGTGCTACGTTTTACATTGTTATGATATCATTAATATCGGAAGAGCATGTTCGTCAATATAGAACTGATTCGTCGCAGACAAAACTGGAAAGTTAAGTGAGAACTGCGTCCATCTAAAACACCCTGTGGCAACACTTCAGATCGTGCATACAGGCAAGAGACATCGGGACAGTTGTTGCCATCTGAGGATCTGGTAGCGTCTTTGATGGGCAGGGATTGTCAGTCAATCTATACTACTTCACGAATGTGGTGCTTTCCTAGCGAATATTGTTTTTGTCCAGAACAGTAGTCTCGGTTCGAAATATTTTCGTTCGTTTTCGTTCTGAGGCTCTTCCACACCAGTTCGCTTGACTATTTCTATTTCTACTGCTCTCAAGAGTAGTTCAGACTCCACGACGTAAAAAACAATGGACGTCCATCCTAAATGATTGTGTGCGTGGTGCCTACGACATTAGAGTTGCCCACGACCTACTAGACTGCACCGACAGTGTAATAATATGTAACTTTCTATGGTGCGTCTTGTCTGATTGAACCGTTTGGGGCGCTGCACATCGGGCCGCGGCAGAGCCGTTTATAGGGAGAGTTTGGCCATTAGGAGGAGCCTAACTTGAAGCGCGTCATGCGACGTCACGGCTAAGCCACCTCCCTCGCCGTGCTCTATTGTTGTCCCGTTGTCAGCCGGTCGCCGACGCCATATTGATGCTGATCGTTGTTTGCGATGCAAGGCGGGAAGACACGTGCGTACATTGTCCTTCGAAAGCCTTTCGTCCTTGAACTCTTTCAGTTTGGCAACAAAGCCCCCCTTATCACAGGCGGCTGTGGGTCATAAGCCTGCTATTCCTGTAGATTGCATTCATTGCGACAACAAAGCTGACGGACAGCATCAATATGGCGCGCACCAGATGACTGATAAGCGGATTCTGCTTGGATTCAGGCTTTTTTGGGCGGCGCAACGACGACTCTGACGTCAAAATAGGCTCCACCCACGAGGCGGCAAAAGATCACAGAATGGCGAAACTCTCCCTATAAATGGCTCTGGGCCGCGGGATTCCTATAATGGTTGCGCAATGGACTTTTTTCACAATGGCCTATGCGCATACGTATGACCTTGAGGCGCCGGAGAGGATTATCCCCGTCTTCACTAGAATGGTGCACTATGGGGACGACAGAAGTGGGGACCACTGAGGAGACCGCACGAATGGCGCGGGCTTGTTCGCCCCACCCCGGCCGTTTTGGCCCTTTGTGCTACCTACCTGAATACGTTTTGACCTACCATGGTTCGTTGGAGAGCCGCTAGGATACCACGCGTATGTGAAAAAGTTCTTTTTTCCATTCTTATTTGGACTGTGACCGGCAGAAGCAGGCACTCCGTCGGTAGCAGACGACAACAATCGTACAACTCCCATCAAAGTGCTGCTTAGACCGACCATGATTACGGAGTCGATTATCGAGACTTTTGCACGAACATATGCCCCGTGCAATAAACTCTATTTGTACAAACATTCTAACGTAAGCATGAGTACGAGGCATCAGAGCAGCGAATTAAGTGATAAACATACCGATGACCGGTGTTGCTGTTATAGGCTCCAAATTGCGGCAGGTGATAGGGAAACGTAAAGATGACGTGGACGGGTATAATCTAGTACCTCGTAGAGGCACCAAACAACATTCAGTGTGCACTCAAGCGGTGGCGCTCTCTGCAGCCGATTCACATCTCTTCGAGTAGGATTGTAGGAACTATCCTTCTTATTCTCCGTCCTGGTCTCGGGTTGACTCAGTACATACACGTATGGCCTTCCGTGCTTGTTTCTTTCGCGACACGAAAGAGAATGTGCGAGAAATCCAGGTAAGTGATCTACAGAAATCGTCAGACTTATTTCGTAGCAATTTCATCATCAGTGTCGTGGTCTCGTTACTGGGGGGCGCTGTTGTTACTGGATGTCTCGATCCTGTGACTGGCACGGGATCGATGACTCCATTACCACCGCTGTGGTGCGACTGAAACTGTTTTCATATCCCGCGTCATAGAACAACCGATGCCCGGGGCCTACCTGCGGTGTACGCGATGTGAAATCCTCTTCCAGCGGCGCTTGCGTCTGTACGGAACCTCAGGAACATTGTGGAATCCGTGGACTGATAGTGTATGGCCATCTGGGGGGTGTTGCACAGACGTGCAAGGCGTGGTGATGCCATCGACGGACCGTCATAGAGCTGTAGAATCCCGTATAGGAACCACAAAAGGAAAACATGAAACAATCTGTGCCACGGTTGGGCCACCAAGAAAGAACCGAACGTCAAACACACAGATATATGCACAACAATTCCCGAAGCTCCGCTCTGCAGAGACTGGCGTGCTGCTTGTTTTCCTACACATATCTGCAACACTCTAGTTAAAGGGGCGATAAATTGGTGTACAAGGAGCACTCCCTCAAATGCGTTGTGATGCGTTGCCGATGGTGAACATTTTCAAAAACATTGTTGACGCCCTGAACCTGAACATTTGAATTTGAAATTGTTTTCACTGCACTTTTTCTTGCTCATCCTCGCGCTGCGAGAATCTCTTTTTGGCTACGTGAACAACGTTAAAACAGTGCAGAGACGAAGCACGAAGAGATAAGTGCACACATAGAGCGCTGAGTAGCACCTGAGCTTTACTTCCCAAAGGAGGCAGAAACTGAAAGGGACAGAAAAAGAGGAAAAGAGGACAACCAAGAACAATCTTGAAGATAAGTAATCTCTTTGTACAATACGTCCACTGACGGCTTGCTGACACATCTTTCACCTCTATTGTGAATTTGTGCTCCTTCGTAGATCTTCCCCGCTGTTTCTATGTGGTTGTGTACCAACTTGCCCAAATCTCCGCCTTAACTCCTCTTGGCCTCAATCGTGCTAGCAGCGTTGACGACTGTAACAGGAATTATGGGCATACCGAGAGGGCAACGCAGGTGGGGTGGACGGCAGGTCCCCTAAACTCACTTCGGAAAAGCGTGCAACGAAGAAGGCCGCCACTAGATACCCCAGTGTTGCCGTTCCGGATCACTTCAGCGCGCTAAGTTTAGCGGCAAAATGTTTTTGTTGTTTCTGCGAATGAATCTAGTCTTTATATGTCCAAATAAAACGCGTATAACAACTTTCTGTGTCGTGTTTCACTTTTCGGTCCCGTTTTTAAACGTGTTGAGCGATCGGAAGGATCTAGTGCACGGCTGCGTACATCACAATAGCGTACCTGTCGTACCAGGCGCCGCAGGCGCAGTCGTCCATTTCTCCTTCGGTGACTTGGCCTGGCTTGGATTGTGCTTCAACTGGATCTTTAGCGCGCTACAATCAATCGCAAGCCAACGTCTGGTAACAATGGGGTATCTAAGGGCGGCCTCCGGCATTGCACGCATCGGGATAGGAACAGATACATGGGAAAATGGCGACCTTGGGGGACCTAGTGGACGGGGCTCCTCACCCCCTTAGCGCCAAGGTCTGTCGTGAAAATTGCACAGCGTCCGCAGCGCGCATCTCCAGGAGAAGAAGTGTGTGTGGGGGGGTGGGGGTGGGGGGCTGCACACTTTGTCCCCTGGCACGCCGATACTTTTTACGTATGAGCGTTATGTCGCGACTTTTGTCTATTTGTTCCTTCCTATAAGTGGCGAGATGTAACGGTAAGATAAAAGCGTCCTCGTGAGCAACGATGACAAGGCGGGTCATAATGTTTGCCATACAGCCATGAGCTTCTTTGAGCAAAACCTACCTCAAGGAAGTCGTAGTTGCACTCAGCATGTTGTTCGATATCAACATCGACGACAACAATAGAGATGACAGAACCTTGTGAAACCTTTATGGTCCAGCTGCAGTCGGCGTTGTGACCGTAGGGCTGTGGGTAGTTGGGTGACGTGATGTGGCCCGACGTACCGGATGCAACGCCTCCGCAACCTGAGCACACAGAACAATCTCGATGGTAAGTTGAGGACGAGAGCCGCCAGTTTTTCGAGCAGATACTGTTCGAGAATCATAATTTCAAGTGGCAGAGCCACATTCCAGATGGCGTGGACCAGGTAACCCCACATATGTTGATAGCAGGGTTAGAAGGTTGGAATACATGTACAACATACTCTTCCGGCTCTTGCAATATTTCAAGGGGTCTATCGAAGCCTACATCGTTGTGTTTGCTTTCCCCAGTTGGTCGAAATTATACCCAGTCCTAGCCCGCGGCACGTGCAACAGGTAGCCACACAAATGTGAGCGGACGCCAGCTTACGCCTGCCAATCTACTCCCAATTGTTATAATTATTCTTTATTTTCTCCGGCACAATACAGCAGGTCCGTTGCTGTAATTTCTGTTTTCAGATTGCGTGTACTAAACGTCGTCGTCGTTGTTATTGTTGCGTGTCGTGTTGTGTGCACTGCTTGCAACAGCTTGTCTTTGCCTGACACCAACGACAAAACAAAGGCACACCAATCATTAGTGTCTATAGTGTCGATATATACAATACCATTTGGGTTGCTCTCGCATAACTTTTAACAAATCCGTATTATCTTCGCTGTATTTAGCTACCTAATGTTAGTGAATCGTTTTCACTGAAATAGTTCACGAACGGTACCCCGGAGCGCCCATGGGAAGAGGGAGTGGTTCAGAATGGAACCTGGAGCGGCAAACCCGTTCGCAAACCGTTCGAGTGTTAATGATTCACTACACAGGTGCTGCGCGCGTGAGCAGTTAGGTTGGACCTGGAGTTGTCTGCGCAGGGGTGCAACACGCTTAGATCGTTTTCGTTTATGTCCCACAATTCGAACGCTTTGCATCTTACTCCCTGTGGACGCAAAATGGTTCAGCTTCATCTCAATGACAGCGGTTCTTACTTCCTGAATAGAATACTGTCACTCATTGAATATCACGTTTTATGGCATATAATGCAATGAAAGAACCGGACAGAAAGCAAGGAAGTATCTCGACGTGATTGAAAAAGGAATGAAAAGTAACTTGGAACTTAGCTTAAGTTACTGTGGCAAAGTTACCTGAAAAAGAAACGAGTTGCTTTGAAAGGTACCGCGGCGCAAAAGTACCGAGTTAAGTTGCAAGTTACAAAAAAAAAAAAGAAAAAAGAAGAACTTAGTTGTAAGAATACAGCAACTACACTGTTCCCTGGTTACGAACAGAATGAGTATTATTTTTAGTCCGTCCATCTCCAACTACAACAGAATGAGGCTCGTGCCCCGTTCCTCAGCTTCTTTATTGTCTTCCCTGGTACCCTAAGAATACAGCAACTACACTGTTCCCTGGTTACGAACAGAATGAGTATTATTTTTAGTCCGTCCAACTCCAACTACAACAGAATGAGGCTCGTGCCCCGTTCCTCGGCTTCTTTGTTGTCTTCCAGCTGGTACCCTAAGAATACAGCAACTACACTGTTCCCTGGTTACGAACAGAATGAGTATTATTTTTAGTCCGTCCAACTCCAACTACAACACAATGAGGCTCGTGCCCCGTTCCTCGGCTTCTTTATTGTCTTCCCCGGTACCCTACATTAGTTACAGTAATGAGTTACCTCGAACTCTGGAACCATACTTGTCGCCATAAGGAAACTGGAAGGAAACGTGGTACTCACCAGTAAGCGCCGTGTCGTAGCTGACCTCGAATCCAGCTCCGGACACAGAGTCGTCGCTGACGAAGCGAAGTCGGAGAACGTTGGTGTAGGAAATGAATCCCTGCGGTGGTTCTCGCGCGCAATACTGGCCGGCAATCGGTGCTGCAGGTTCTACGCCATTTCTAAGCAGGCAGGGCAAACATTCATTATTACAAAATGCACGAAACGGTTCGAAAGGCAACCAAGTAATGCAAGGAGTCCAATATAGGTGACGCCTGGTGGCACGTCTGCAGAAACGCACAACCAAGAAGCACCGAGAGGAGTTTTTGGAGTAAAAGGGACTTGCCAGAAGGATAGCCCTGTGATATTTCTGTCGTAAATGGAGGGAATAACGTTGGTACGTAGGGTTTTAATGTAGCAATTTGTACTTGCGCAGTATTGGCGCCCTAGGTGTGAAGACCTTTCATTATATCACGGAAAGAGACAGCTCTTCCATAGAGAGAACTGATGTTGCTTCGTCGATCCCTGTCGTATGAATGTGTGCATGAGTGTGCAAAAATGTAAGAGTGAAAGGAGGATGAGTGAGAGAGAGTGACTGGTTTGTCCCTTCAGATGACGCACCCTGGAAGTCGCTGAGAAGGCGTGTTAGCTTAGCTCAATTGATAGAGCCCTGGACCGGTAACCCAGAAGATGTGGGTTCGAGTCCTACAGCTGGCTAACCTTTTTTAGTGACTTCCATATTTCATCAGCTCTTCCATAGTCGTATGTGCTCAGTAGAAGACGGGATTTTTGATGAAAATATTGGCAGCTCTCTTTATCCCTCTACTTAGAGGAAGGTAGTCGACTTTTTCGTGCGGCTTCCTCCCCTCACACAACTTATTGCGCCCCGTCTAGAACCACTTTGTACCTTGATCATCCTCCTTCCTTCCTTCCTTTGTGCAAAATGTCGTGTTTCCATTAAAGCAGTTACTAGTCTGAGCCCGTCTGGTGTTGCCTCTGTATATCTCGCTCGCCATTTTTCGCCTTATATTTATATATAAGGTGCGTCTCCACTATGCCGATCGGCTCTCTCGGTGTGCTTCGGATATGTCTCAATATGCACAGTGAGGATGCACACCTCGATGGCTTGGATTCGTCGGTATTAGACACTCTGCGAACTCCTACTTAAGCAGGGACAATTGCAATTGCAGAGACAATTCGGCAGTACGTCATAAAACCGTATGTATTAATTATACTGTTATCGATTTAATGTCCATAGAAGCTCGTCCTCAATACATTACTTTGAAGGTGTACACTTGACGGGAGAGAGGAAGATAAGGAAAGAAAAATGGGGCGAGTTCAAGCGTTAAGGGGAATGTTCACACTGAGGAAGGTTGTTCAAGGATTTTCAAAAATATACTTTTTATCACGTTCCAGAGCGATCTGCGTTCATTACGCCACTTGGAATCAAGTAGTCTGTCGCAATTCCTGCGCGTAAAAACACCTCATCCCATCGTCATGCATGTAGCTGTTATTGTTTTTCCCTTCATTATACCGCTTTTGGTCCTTTCTATTTATGCGAAACCTCGACTTGCCACCCCCCTTGATTTATGAACCTTTTCCGGGAACTCTTAGCCGTTCATGTGTGGACGGATGACTAGACATGCATTTGAAAAGTAACGTACCGTATCTCCAGATAGTCGTATCTGCAGGGTGGACCTTCAATGTCGAACGTGGTGAAGTTAAGACGTATCTGCTGTCCTTCCGGTGCGTGAATTATCCAGGAACAGTCACGCCTTGAAGGATAGGAGCCAGGAAAGCCCGGCGACCGGATGACGCCTTCAGACAGGTAGTAGTCGCGACCACAGACTGTATGGAACAAACACTGGTCAACATGCCGCTCTTGCAAAGTATGCACGTCATCTATACGTGGTCTCCCCTCCTACAACAACAACAACAACAACATAGATGATGACAACAATGGATGATGATGATGTGGGATGTTTCCCTGCGTTGGGTGCAGGACCTACCCCATTCCAAAGAGGTTCATATGAGAGGATGACGAGGGAAGGAAATCCCTACAGTTCGTGAAGGAGTCAGGTGGCCCCGAGAAAGGAAAGAAAAGCGCCAAGTGCACGGTACTGATGTCCAGGGTTACTCCATGGGCCGAGAACTTTGCAGATGTTGAATGGCCTCTGATCGAGCATTTCAAGTTGACATTTAAAGGCCCGTCGCTCGCATACGTACTGGCTGCAGTCTTCTAAAATGTGTCGGATTGCTGCCCTCCTACAGAGTGATATTGCATTCCGCGTTATTCCGTTTTCTTTCACCAAAGTAATCATGGCTAACATTTAGGGTTTCTGTAATAGCTTCGTGTGTACGGATAAGACATGGTAATCGTAGAAAATGTTAATTTCTTGTTATTCTAGGAGACATTGTGCTCCGTCGTTCAAGTTGATGCCACGACATGCCGTGTTTGGGGGAGCCAGTTCATGTCTTCATCAAGCCACGATGCCTAATATTTTCGCCGTGCGAGGTATTGTCACTAGGCCAATCAAATGTACAAAAACTGTCTGGGAAAGCTACCATGGCCCGACCCGATCTCGTAGTGTGACGTCAACAGACCTGCGTGGCGTCAGCTCTGCGAACGTGACGGAGTCGTGTCGATTTCCTTCCTTCGTTCGTTCGTTTCCTTCGTTCGCTCTTTGAAGGCGTGGGGGGGTTTCTTGAAGGAATACAGATAAACAGACCCCTTTCGCGCCCGCGTTACAGGTCACCCGCGCTTTTCGTCCCGCTAATATTTCATTTGTGAAAAACGTAATATAGGGCAAAGCAGTTCACTTACCATTTAGCAAGTATTAAGAGGAACTTAGCGACGTTTTTTCGGTTTCAGTTTGCACATATTTCTAGCAGACTTCGTTGAGAAGTTAGATATTGACGCCATCCAAATGAGAAGCGACAATGAGGGATCAGATCGAACGGGACGGGTAGTGCAAATGCGCTAGACACTCGTCGCAGCTTGTGCTCTATACCCGCCATTCTTGCATACATTCATTGTACATGCTCTACTGAGTTCATATGAACCAACATCGAAGAGGATCATATGGACGTACAGAAGGGCATCGCTCTGCGCTTTCTATTTGTGACATCAGACCCACGGAAGAGACCAATGGATTACAAGACCTCGTCTGCTGGAAAACTTACTGCTGCTGGCGTTGACGAAGTCGAAGGTGGACAGGAAGCCATCGTGCGCTACGTTGCCATCTGTTTGGAAATTGACGAAGAGCGTTTCGCCCGTCGACGTGAGGGCCGGTGGAATCTGCGTCCCGCAGTACCTGCGTGTGTCAAGGCACATCATGGAACCAGTGGGAAAAGAGAGAGAGAGAGAGAGAGAGAGAGAGAGAGAAAGAAAAAGAAGAAAATGGAAAGAAGGGAGGAAGTAAAGTCGAATGGGGAGGGGTCTGCATCTGCATCACTACACATCACTACATCATCACTACATCAGTGTAGTGACCACTGCATCAGTGATCACTACACTGTTGGTACGGGTCATCAGCGTGCCTTGCTGAATAATGGGATTACCATAAGCCACTCTGGGTCTCGGTATCCAAAGACGAGGAGAGGGAGCATTGTTCTCTTTGTTTTCTCTCTCTCTCTCTCTGTAAAGGCAGGAGCTATTTTTCCGCGTCGTATTTATAAAACAACCGCGCCGTATTATTGGAGAATGAACATATTCCAAGATGGCTTGACGCATATTTCACCAATCGCAAACAGTTTATTACTGTTGGTAGAGCCGATCCTTTGTAATTACCTGTTCGGTGGACTATTGGTTCTAAAGAAACAAGGGAAAGGGTGCAAGCTAGCTGGTATAGATCCATGAAGAAGGCCGAGAGACACGGACACAGAAGACACTGAGAACCTACGGGTGTCGTCCCACCTTCTGTGTCCGTGTCTCTCGGTCTTCTTCATGGACTATTGGTTCGATGAGTTTCTTTCCGCGTTAGCAACTGCACTTGCAATTTGAAACCAAAAGGTAAACTATTTACCTTCCTATAGTGTGACCGGAAGAGTCAGCCACTTGCACGTAGTCGTATTTGCAGTCGCCGGAGGCCTCCAGGATGAACCCCGCGAATGTGAGGCGTACAACAAATCCTGGTGGCGCGCGTAGTATCCAACTGCACCGGGAGTTATGGGGATACTGGCCCTGTTGCGTAGCTGGACTTTGAAGGGTTCCAGCTGTTGTGAGCACGCCGCCACAGTCTGCACGTTACAGGAAACGATCATTAAGACGGCACACTGTAGAGTAAAGGTTTCGGTACATTGAAATTCACATTCAATGGATTCCGCACTCCAAAGACTGCGGTTGACGGCGAGTTCCAGATATTCAGAGGTTTCTGAGCATACGAAAGGTTCACGATAGTCAAAGGGTACAGATACATTCAAAGGGTTCTGAACATTCAAAGCGTGCAAGACATGCAAGTGATGCCGCACACTCAAAGAGTGTCGGCGCATTTAAGGGATGTCAGTTTATGTACGTTCGCAGGATTTTTTCCGTGGGGGCAAGGCATTCAACTTTTAGAAACTAGATAATAAAATGGCAACAGTTGAAACATTTGATATGCCGCAGATACGGAATATGACGACACGTGAGTTTTAATAACGACTTGCGTGTCAATAAAGAGAGCAATTTCCGCAAGTATAACCTTGGCATTCCAGAAGGGGCAACGCTGCCCTCCTTTGCCCCCCTCTCGGTACGTCCATGTACCACCTATTGGACCGTTAGAAGAAAGGCGTATAATCCAAATATGTATTGCAGATGCCTAAAGTCAGTCGTCTGTCAATCTGAGCGAGGCGAGAAGCTCCGTCAACTACCTCGGGCACTGTAAAGCTTCGGAGAAATATCTTATGTCATTAACAAGCAACGTCAGTCTTCAGAAGCTGTTATAGGAAGGCATCGCGTAACAGAGTTGGTGTGCCAACATGTGTTAGTGAATGCAGCACGATCTCTCAATTGTCCCATAATGCTGATGAGGACTCTCTAGGTCCACCGGCTGTCGTCTGTGTCTAAGGGTACTCCTCCATCATCATGTACACTTCAATCAATAAATTTTGCCGGCTTTTGAAGAACCGAGATTTAGACGAGTACATTATAGAACAATCGTTACTGGGCATACTACTGCTTTAACGTCAACGACGTCCGACGCCCTCACGACACAAGTTACTCTCTTCCAACTTGTGCAGTGCCGTTGTCTTCTTCTTCGTTCTTCCATCATCATGCTTCCCCCTGTCCCTTTGCCTGAAATATTCGTGTCTCACATTGTAACCCCGCGAGTTATGCTTGCTCCATCTGGCGAGGAAACTGCGTAAGATGTGGAGCCTGAAGGAGGAATTTTCCGTTGGGCGTGCTGTGTACTTCCGTGCTACCAGCTTACAGTGACCCCGAGTCTCCATCTGGTTGGCTAGGCTGCAGACCTTAGCCGCGCGCATGCTTTGAAGGGCTCCCGTGGCTCAGTGGTTAGCGTGCTGGCCATGTCACGTCGAGACTGGGAGGTACCCGGGTTCGAATCCCGGTGCCGGCTGTGCTGTCTGGGGTTTTTCCTGGGTTTTCCTCAGACGCTTTCAGACATATGTCGGCACAGTTCCCTTAGAAGTCGGCCCAGGACGCACATTCCCCCAGGGCGTGAGTCGTGACGTTGCCCACATACGTGAGGCCGACAGCGGCAAGCCCTATCACCACACCACCACCACTTTGAAGGGAGTGAGAAGACCTATGGCCATTGGAGCTGGACATCGACAAGTTCGACATTAGTTATCCACACCTTGTGCCCTTACCTGTGGGTATGGTCGTATAATTGGCGTAGAATCCCTGCCGGTGCACAGAGTGGTCAGAGTGGAAGAGGAGGTACATGTGGTTCAGGGTTGATGTGATTGGATCTGGAGGAGTGCGTCCACACAGTTTAGCGAGTTCATTCGTGCCGTTTATGAATGGTTCCCAAACCTGTGCAAATGTAAATAACGGGTGTAAGTGACAGGTCGTTATAGAAAAATATCCCAAGTCGGCCTCAATGTCCGAGTGCTATATGACGTATCAACAACAACTCCGGTATGTCCGGGCGGTATTTCGTGGACGGGCTTAAATGCGGGTGTCGCTACAGCGTCCAGGCTAAGGCTTCCTTAGTGTGGATGGTGATGTGATGAAGAAAAAGAAAGCAGGATGTAAGTGTGACCCGGTTCTCTCCCTCCCTTTTTCCAATGGGGCAGTGAACCGCCGGAGTGGCGGCAGCGGTACCCTTCCTGTGGTTGTCTGGTCCGGCGCTGTTGCACGGCTGGCAGCGCACGAGCTGCCAGGCGAGCATGCCATTTATACGTCCTGCTTCTACGCGCCGACATTTCTGTTCCTGATCCTCACGCGCTCGTTTCAGTGGCGTTGTGAAGGCCGGTAACTATATGCTGACGTGTGAATATAGACCAACTATACCTTTGTATAACTTTTCATGTAAACATCTGACATTACACCCCTCTGTTCTATACCGCTGTGGAAACCGCCCCGGTGCGCATTTGCTCTCCTGTTCCAACTTTCCAGATTTTCCGTTCCTTTTCCACGCTTTCTTCTCTTCCTATACGCACGATTTCTGCGCGCTATCTCTCTGTAATGGACGGACCTACACTTCGCTACCTCTTCACTACTACAGCTTCGAGACTCGCTGCATTGATCCCAGAGCGCTAGCTTTTGTGGCGACTGCAACGCCCTCATTCTCCGTTCAGGCGGTCCAAAGACGTCGTGCATAAGCGCGCAACAATAACATCGCTACCTTAACGTAGTCGAAGCGGCAGTGGCCGGATTCCTCAATGTCCAGCATTTGAAAGGTAAGCTGTATGGCGTTGTTCAGTGGAACTTCGATCGAGTAGTTGCAGTTTCGGTTTCCTTGGTACTCGTTCGGGTAGCCAGGTGACATTAGCGTGCCGTTCAGATCCGTGTAGCGGCCACCGCAGGCTGCGTGAAAGAAGAAGAAGAAGATGCGGAAGAAAAAGAAGCATCAGCAGCACAGACAATAAACGAAATCTCTCTAATAGAACTCCTGAAATAGAATGCTGAAAAATTTTGTGAGTACGGCCATGTGGGCCTGTTGGTGAATATTAATTCTTGACTGCCGACGCCACTCGTTGTATTCATTTCGTCCGTGCCTGGTACCTCCGGGAGTCAAGAATGAAGTATTTTTTTTTATTCAAAGGTACCCTACTTCTCCATTTCCTGTGGAATTGCGTAGGGGAGAGGGAAATACAACTGATAACAACAATGTCAATCACTCTATATCTAGCTAACGCAAACTCAGTGCCTTCTAAGTATCAGGAAGATTCAGACATAAATGAACAAAGATTCCTCGAGAGCCTGTTTCTACAGCTGGTGGCAACTACCCAAGCAGCACGATGTACTGAAAATCGAGTGCAATAGGGGTGGACGGTATGTGTCTTATCAATGTTCTTTAGTTTCACACGTGTGCTCAAGGCCTTCCACCTACCCGTCCACCCCTATTGCACTCGACTTTCAGTACATTTTGCTGCTTGGGTAGGTCCCGTGGAAGGCCATTTCATTCTGATATGGTTCGCACGAAAAATGAATCCTTAAAGACCGGTGCATGGGCGATACGGCTCGACCTTGCATACGTGATCCAGCCGTTCCGAGATAAAATGGTGACTTGGCAAATAATAGTTATCGGCTAACACCCGTGTGTCCATAGTACATGTCGTAAAAAAACTTTCAAGCGAGACGCCCTGCAGCGATTATCCAGTGGTGTCCAGCTCATGGCTGCTTTTAAATCTGCTGATATGACATCCTGAGAGTAATTGTTCGTAACAAACCTTGCAGCTTGATTTTGTACCCTTTCTATTTTCTTCCGAAAACCAAAAAAGAATGGCGAATGCAAAATTCCATGACAATCTAATCAAGGTGTCGGCATCATTATTCACCGTGTTCGCTTTGCTGTTTGCCTGTCCAAATATTTTAGTACCAGACGGTATTTAAAAATTTCGTAACTCGCCATAAAAAACGTAACAGACGTGACAGCTAAAGGCATGTTTATTGGCGTTAACGCCACCCGTCGGGAAAAAAAAAAACACACAAGTTTTTATAAGCTATACTATCAGCCCTCTAGCAGTAGATTTACGTATGTAAATGTTGTGGCATTTCATGGCAGCTATGGTTGCGGTGCTTGTTCGAACCTCCATGCACAAATGTATTATATGCGATCTTTCTCAGTCGCGTGTATGAAGTGACCTCTTGACAGCGCCTCGTATTGGCACAATTTAAGAGGTACAGCACACCTCTGACTGTGACATTGAATTTCTGGCTCAAGCGTCAGTACTGTTGAGTTCACACTAAATACCAATACCGCTAACGGAGAACAACAGCACCACATTGTCGTCGCATGAGGCGTAAAGAGGAGGGCAAGGACCATTTGAAAAACCAAAGCTGGACACACAACAACTACACAGAACTTGTCACGTATTATACCTGCGATGTAAACGGCGTTGAAACCCCGCTGTGCGTTACTACCGTCGGTCTTGAAGCGCACGAACATTCGACTGCCCGAAGACTTGATGTGCTGTGGCCCAGTGGATCCACAGAAGCGGCCTTTCAGTTCGCTACTGTCATCCGGTCCGTCAAATATCTGCGGAATGGGAAATAGGGTTAGTTAGAAAAAAGAAGAAACTACGAATAATATCAGCCCTTGACACAGCAGTAAGCCCAGCAGTTTACGGGGATCTCACCTCTACGTAGTCCCATCGACATGACCGTCCGGATTCCAACTCGAAATCCTCGAATGTCAGCTCCACGCGTTCATTTAAGGGGACTCTGATCTCCCATTCGCAAACGATGTTGTGATTGTAGCTCTCTGGGTAATTGGGAGAAGTGAAGCGTCCTTTCGTTCCAGACAGCAGACCACCACATCCTGGTACACCTGCACACAATATGCGCAGTGTACAATTATTTAACTGAAATCTAGAGTCATAGAAAGCGTGGGTGAAATAAAGGATCTGGGTTGGTCAGATGCAGTCAACGAAACGGCACCGTAATAGACTTTACAAAACAAGGTACTTAAACAAAGTTCCGTATGATCTACGTTATGAAATGCAAACAACTCAAAAGGAACCCCTGGATGACTTTTGTCGCAGAGGCCACTTTACTTCACTACTTCACAGTCACAGCAACGTTATTTTAACCAGTGGCTTTACAGCAGCAAGGATGCTAGACACGTCGCTTAATAGACAAGTTCAGAAAATCCCAGAGTGCTTAGCGTCGCTTTGAACTGTGGGAGTTTACTAATACGAAAGAAACGGGTGGCCTCCAAACTGTTTCGATTTCTCCCCTACCGGTCCATTGTCCAAGACGTGTCAAGGTCAGCGAAAGCGAAATGTGAGGGATTATTCTTCGCTCCCCCGCTTAGCAAGCGCCCAGGATGCAATGCGTGCGAAAAGAGCACTGGGATTTTCTGAACTCGACTATTCGTCAAGCGAACCATCAGGAGCGACTTTGCAAAATAATATCGTATGAAACTGCGTTTTATCATTGCTCAATACAGTTTATGCAAAACAAACAAACAAACAAAAACGCAGCAAAAAATAAGCCATCCGCTGATTGGCGCGACGGTGGAGGCGCGGTATGATGCCGTGACGTCACATGCCTGGGCCGACGTGAGTGAGTGTGCAAGTGCAAAGGAAGAAAAAAAAAAGATGGCGCTACTTAGAAGCAACATAGCGACGTCCACCTCATTCAACTTCGTAAGCTACGAACTTCTCATATCATAAGTCATCGAAACGTACGGGAGGTATTCTCGATGGTATGCAGATCGAACGCCTTTGTTACGAGCTACAGTTAAGCTACTACTAGTACTTAGGTACTATACTGTTCGTAGTACAATCCGTCGCTGCCAAGAAATGTAAAATTTATATGTAGAGAGGTACCCTTTAGCTGCTCCTTCAATAATGGGAAGGGTATTTCGCATGCCTGTTCTTGGACATGCCCTGAAGTCTCGACACATAACGGGCGTCGACGATAGGCGTGGAACATGACGCATCTAAGCGACTCGGGTCATGCCTTGGAACCAGGTCCCCCAAACTCACCTCGGAAAAGCGTGCAACGAAGAAGGCCGCCACTAGATACCCCACTGTTGCCGTTCCGGATCACTTCAGCGCGCTAAGTTTAGTGGCAAAATGTTTTTGTTGTTTCTGCGAATGAATCTAGTCTTTATATGTCCAAATAAAACGCGTATAACAACTTTCTGTGCCCTGTTTCACTTTTGGTCCCGTTTTTAAACGTGTTGAGCGATCGGAAGGATCTAATGCACGGCTGCGTGCATCGCATAGCGTACCTGACGTACCAGGCGCCGCAGGCGCAGTCGTCCATTTCTCCTTCGGTGACTTGGCCTGGCTTGGATTGTGCTTCAAGTGGATCTTTAGCGCGCTACAATTAAACGCAAGCCAACGTCTGGTAACAATGGGGTATCTAAGGGCGGCCTCCGGCATTGCACGCATCGGGATAGGAACAAATACATGGGAAAATGGCGACCTTGGGGGACCTACTCAACCGGAAGAGGACGTGTGACAAGTGAGCGGACATGCTATCATTCACCGACGATGGCCGAATAAGACGTTACGAGTCACATTGCTTCCGTATGCCTCACAGACTGCGCTTAGGTAACACTGTAGGAGAAATACCGTACCAGGAACCGAAGCGTAGGTGACATGGAATCCAGTGTCCGTCTGAGAGTTATCGCTGTGGAAGTGCAGTAGTGCCAGATGACCTGCCGTCATGACAGGCGAGGGAATACCGGTACTGCAGTAACTACCAAGCAACTGGTCATTCTCGGAGGCACCGTCGTAGATCTGCGTGTCGAGGGGACACAAAATATCAGCGCGCTGATGCTATCGGCGTAATGAGTCACGTTCCCGGCTATAGTGTCGTCGTGACATGCGCAGCTGCGCCCAAATGACTGTTATACTGCTGAAAGTTCCATATACTACATTAGGAATTCTAGATGAACGTACAAGGAATGCACAGACAGGTGGGCCCCTTTCTGGTAGTACATTGTGGCGCTGAAGAGCTTAGTATTCAGAGCAGGGCACTGCCTCAGAAATATCAAGTTCCCTTTCTTTCACTTTTTTCTTGGCTATGTATTTCTCGCTGAATTTGAAAATACAAGAACGAAACCAGCTGATCGCGAGCTACACCAGCCCTATATGGACGACCACGGATGTTGGCGCCACCTGTCCTCTAAGCGCCGAAACAATACTGAGTCACTTCAGGGTAAAGCGGGCTTTTATTTTTGAGGATCCATATTGAAGCCTCTGTAGAATACCCTAAACCTTTGCCATCACTCCCTCATCGCTTCTGTAATAAGCTTTCTGGATGTGACAACATACAGGGTGTATGCTATAAAAGGTCAGTCACATTTTCGTGCAAAAAGTGATACCTCCTTGATGCTATACCTCTATCACGAAAAGACTTTCTCTGCCTCAAAGTGAATCATTTATGCTAGAGGAACCTACGAAACGATTGTGGTTACCTAGCATTGTGTAACAAAATAAATATGACCATGCAAACTTTCACCTCCATCCATCGGTATTGCGCATAGGAAACACATGAAGACGAAAGTTTCCGTGGCCGTGTTTACTTTATTACGCAGTGAATGGTAACCACAATTTTTTCGTAGGTTTCTCTGGCATGAGTGATTCACTGTATGGCAGCACAAGTCCGTCTCTCAAATAGATATAGTGTCACGCGCGAAAATGTCACTGACCTTTTATAGCATACACCCTGTACTACCATCTGACATCAGTACTTTCTGTCATCATTTCTGTACTTCAGCTCGCGATTGCGTGGTTCGTGGTTGGTATGCCCAGCCATTACCAAACAACAACAACAACAACAACTTTATTTTAGAGAGGATAATAAGGGTGTTTCATCGCCAGAGGCGAGTCCTCTACCCCGTCGATAGCGATAATTTGGTTATGAGCCTCACACTGAGGACCCAAGTCGTATTGTAATTGTCCCATTTACCTTCAAGAAGTCGAAGTTGCAGTTGTTGTGGTGCTCTAATTGTAGCGTGGCGAAATGAAACTGTATTCTCTTCCCAACAGGTACTCTGACAGTCCAGAAGCAATCTCTTGAAGACGGGTAGTTGCCAGGGTAACCAGGAGACTGGACGGATCCCACGTCGGCTTCGTCTAGGGCTTTCCCGCACACTACGAAGAAGTTTCGCAACGTGTATGTTTGACAACTTGCATTGTGAAAGCGTAATGCGAAAGACACGCAGTGGCGTATCTAGGGTGTGGCAGGTGTGGACAGGTGCCATGGGCGCCAGGTGAACAGGGGCGCCATTATGTGGTCGGGTGTGAATGTGCCAGGTCGGGCTCTCAACCTGGCACATTCACAAATGATCTAAAGCACCCGCGATTAGAGAGGTTGTAGTGTGGAACCTAGTGCGGACCACACGAAAACGCATCCCCAAGGACATCACGTTAACTATGTTGCCATGGGCGCAGGTACCTCTAGATACGCCACTGAAGACACGTCAGCTTTTTCGTTTCGTAACTGAAACCGTTAACGTCTCATCACACGCCTGTAAACCGAAGGTTGACGATGAATTACGACGATTACACACGCATGAAATGCGGGGGATTCTCAGGAGGAGAGCACCCGACATTTCGAACAGAAGTTGTTCTTCATCGGGCCGGAAGTCGGTTCTGAACAGGTTCAGAAGTTCGGTTCGGATGTCGGCGCTGTTCTTTTTGCCCAGAAGAAGCTCAGGCTCTGTTCGAAATATCGGCGGCTCTCCTCATGCGTATCTTCCCGAAACATTGGTTCACTGGTTCATATTGTTTACTCCCATATCTTTGTGCAGCAGAGCACACATTTGTAAACTTTCTCCTGCAGGAACGTAAAACGTCCATTGCTCATTATACGCAGGTTCGCATTATATGCGGGCAAATACAGCGCTGGTCACAGTTGACAGATATTTTTTTGAAAGTTGAGATTTAAGTCGATGTAAAGTTCAGCAGGCTCACTACTTTATCGAAGAGTACTGATCCAGTCAGAAGATTCTGTCCTGCGGATGTCCATCGGATATACTTTCACGCAGATACGGATATCCGTAGAATAATGAAATTCCTCCAGCGGAGATACTACGGAGATCCACTTGGCCGGGCTTCGAACTTCCTACGAACGTGCACTTTGCGGACATAACCAGGAGATACGGACAGAAACAGGAGCTCTCTGGGATGTAGCGTTTATCTCGAGCGCGCGTTACTTTTTTATTTTTCAGAAGTCAGTATACGCTTCGTAGTAAAATATAAAGCTTGTTTCCGCCATTTTTTTAACATCTGCCACCGTCGCCGCTCGTTTCACTTTGTGTTGCTCCGCTTCGCTTCTCATGAGGGAAAATCAGCGCGGCGTTTCAAAAATAAAATAAATAAAACAAAATAAAAAGAAACGAAAGAAGAAACAGCTACAAGAGATTGGGCCACTCAGCCGAAATGCCTTGGAAATGAAGTTGTATTGTTGACCGGAAGGAAATGAAGTTGCATTCACTTCCAAACAGGGAACAGACACTGTACATTGGTGTTCTTGCGAGCTTCTACACATTCGAGAGCCCTGTTCGCCTGTGAGTTGAAATGAAGGGTGAGCTGTCTAAGTTTAATTCGATTGCGTGCACAAACAACGGCGAAATGAGAAATTGTTTAGCGTATTAGGTCGGCGTAGAGGTAATGTCCGTGTTTCTTACTCATGTAGCTTGAGAAAGTGATTTAGTTCATGGAAAGCCGAATTTCTGCAGGGCTACATCGTCCCGCGTTTCTCTCTCTCTTCAAATACGTGATCCGTACAGCATCCCATCACGGAGCTGATTCGGACAATCCGTGAAACGGCCGCAACAGGACCTCCTGCGGATATACGGCTACGGATACCCTTCCATAAATATCCGAGGAGAGTCCCACGGAGGTCAGTTTTCGGATATGGACATTGGGATCTATTTCGGACGTCCGTAGGAGATGGTGTTCAGCGTACGTAGACGAAAACACTAGCAGATCACTTAGTACGCTGTTGGGATCGGAGATATCCCGAATCCCGAAATCTCGGGATCTCAACTGTTCTTCATGCCGTGAAATCCCGGGATTTTCTCGAAATAATTTGGGATATCGAAGCTCGATGGGGAATACTGCAAACCTGCTGTTGGCGCTGTCGCTATGCAGAAATGTGGAAAAAAAAAGCGAGTTGTTTGAATTCTAGCGCTGGTATTAGCAATGAACAATACATTGCTCTTAGCTGCCTGTCAAGCACTCTAGAATTGCGTACCCACATTTCCTTCATCGCGCGGTTGGCGACGATTCGGTGACTTGGATCGTTGACGCCTGCGACGCGCAATGATTACTTGAGAACGAAGTTACGCGTCGGGTGAGTAAAGCTATTTGCGTGGCGGCATCCAGCACGTGCTGCCTTATACCCCTGTCACACGGGCATTTCGATCCTTCTCGAATCCGATCTGCATCGAACTTCCCGAGCACGCTCGAGTTTTGACGCTGCTACACGGCCACTTTCAATGCGCATTGAATGGTTGACCTGTGCAAATGAATAAACGGAACTCATTAATTTCGCGTTTCCTATATAACAGCGATATTAGTGGTAATTTATCGTATACCGATGTAAGCATCATTCGTAGCTTCGCGCGCATGTCCGTCTTAAGTTATGACAGTTCACCGGGGTCGAGGATGCAAATGGCGGCCGTCGAGCCGTCTTGAAATTCTCAATCCTGTTATGGGAACTGTCTTGAGTCAAGCAGGATCAAAGTTTGATCCTGCTTGGAAGCGGCCGTGTAGCACTATCCGATCTGCATTGGGTTCAAGCAGGTTCGGTCGAGCAGGATCGAAAATGCCCGTGTGACAGGGGTATTTGAGTAGGACTGCAGATTTCGACGACCTGAGGTTCTTTGCTGGAAGCAATGTTTTCGTTCCCTGTGACAAACACAAGCATGAGCTCCGTACATTGCTTTGCTGTTTTGAAGGCTATCGAGTGGCTTCGAAACGACTGTGTGGACCCAACAAGAGCAAAAAGGGAAAAAGGGAAGACACATAGCGTGACTGGTGATGGAAAGGGTTGGTTTAATTTCTATTCGCGTGTGAGCAGAAAAACGAAGCATAGCGGCTTCCGCGCAGATGTAAGGAGGTTGAACCAGCGTGTGGTGTTCGACCTTGAGTGCCGAAGGTGAACTGTACGCTAAGTGCAGGAGGGTCAAAATATTAAAAAACTCTTGAGGTTCCTACGAACGATGTCAACAAACATCCCCTTTATCGCAACGTGAACCACTGCTTGGGAAACAGTCGATCTAGAGTCTCCGAAGATACATTTTCCTTCAACATTATGCTACCGGCCACATTCACTTCATATTGCTTGAGATGTTGTAACACTTGGTTTCGTTGTTGGTGCCAGTATAAAATGAATCGGTGGGAGCTATGCAATGACCGAATACAAATAAAATTAAGTCTCCTATTTACTAGAGTAGCTTGGTGGGCTTGTTGGTACATGACTCGGAGAACAAGGAGCAGTCAAAAACAGGGACAACGACACAAGAAGACACACAAACAGAGGCTCCACTATCAACAAGTTTTTACTGAACTACACAAGCACATTTATAACCAATGGTGTAGAGGGAAAAAAAAAAGCAAAAACGGAACACACGTGGGGGCCATAAAAACACGAGGAACAACCGGATCTAACTACTCAACTCCAGCTTTTAGTCTGCATTCCAAGAACCCAAACTCTTCCCTTGTTAGCGATATCGACGGCTCACTAACACATTTATCAGACCCATACTTCATTATCAAAAAGGCCTCGAAAATTTCCCTTTCATTCTTGGATTTGAATCGTCCTCTAATCTTTGTTCTCGGAAACTCTGGAACGCAACCGCAGACCCTAACGTGTTCATGCAAGGTACCCCCACCCGTTTTATTTACACAATTCTTATGTTCCATTAAACGTTCATTTAGGCACCGGCCAGATTGGCCGACATAAACATTTGGAGCCTCTGTTTGTGTGTCTTCTTGTGTCGTTGTCCCTGTTTTTGACTGCTCCTTGTTCTCCGAGACTAAGTCTCCTATTGCGGGAGAACGACAAATAAAGAAAAAAAGAAAAGGTGTCTCTTTGTTTTCTATATAAGAAGCGTCGCATACTGAGAAGTACGGAAAACACTCAAGGAGCACTGAGGTGACACCAAATACTTTAATAATTTTTCTGTGCAGAGTCTTCTCCGACTAATAAAACGCGTTCCTGCGTAAGAACGATTAGCGTATAGGTGACCTACAGAGCGTTCCTGAGGGCTCAGTTACGGACGCTTTTGAAAAAAATCCTGTTCCTCGTGAGCAGAGCGAACATTATCCTGTCACCGGCTGTGCTGTCTGAGGTTTTCCCTGGTTTTTTTCGAAGACTTTCGAAGACGAATGACGGCACAGTTCCCCACGAAGTTGGCCCAGGACGCACACTAACTCCTTCCCCCCCTGTCTTCCACTCCTTCCTGCTGTCCTCCCTCCATCTGTCCACGTCTGTACGCAGCCACAGTTGCTTCGTGGCGCTACCACGGAATTTTAAAAGAGAGAGAGAGAAAGAGAGAGAGAGAAAGAAAAAGAAAAGAGCGCATTGCAGAACGAGAGGAAGCGGAGCGTGAGCTGCAAAGAAAAAAGAAAAAAAGAAAGAAAGAAAAGACGGTGAAACGAGGCGCGGAGCCTTCCCTCTTCACCACGTCAAAAACGTTTATTCGTAAATTCGACTGCAGAGCTGTAACGGCTCCGCAAGAGCGAAAATATTTCGCATGACGACCCCTGGTGGAGAGCTTGACACACGCAGGATGCGCAGGATTTCGAGCCACGTTAATTATCACCTCA
Organism: Ornithodoros turicata; assembly: GCF_037126465.1. Lineage (NCBI taxonomy): Eukaryota > Metazoa > Arthropoda > Arachnida > Ixodida > Argasidae > Ornithodoros > Ornithodoros turicata. The sequence continues at coordinate 141,574,561 of NC_088202.1, read as the reverse complement.
TTGCTCCTTTACGTGATGACGAACGCTGTTATTGACCTGGACAGACTGAACGCCGAGGGGACACACACACAGACACACACAATACACACAGGAAACCTCAGAGTTACGACACAAAGGCTATACGCATCAGAAGTGTCACGGCCCAGGGATCCGGATATTCGTTGGAGGAAAGTCTCAATATCCCGGGACCCAAAAACAATGCCCCGGAAAGCCGGAATACCCAAATCTACCCAGGCAGAATCCCAAGCTCGAATCCCAAGTAGATCCACTTGGAAAATGAAATGGAGCCATTTTGAGTTTTCCAGCTCAAATTTCTGCCTGTTTATACAGTCAAACTCCTTTATAGCGAACACCTTTTTAGCGAAAATACCACTACAGCAAATTTTTTTGCGGTCCCGCTGGAGCCCTGTAGGTTCAATAATGGACATCCTTTTTAACGAAAATACCTTTATTGCGAATTTTTTTTGCTGTCCCCTGAGTTTCGTTGTAAAGGGGTTTGTCTGCATACTCAAGACATGTTCCATGGAACAGTGCGGGCTTCCTTACCTGGATCGACAGCAGTCCAGTTGAGCGCAAAGCCTTCCCCAGATACGGAGTGATCTGTTTTAAGCCAGAGTGTTATGACCGTGTGCGTCGAAGTAAGATTTTTGCCCTTCATGCTCGTTCCACAGTAACGCCCTACAAGGGGAGAGGAGATTGTTTCCCCGTCGTGGATCTCGAGGAAGTCGAAGGCACATTCATGGCCTTCTTCCAAGCTGAACTTGGTAAAAATAATGTTGATCACCTGCGTTTCGAAAGAGTTATAGGCTGTTCTATAGATTCGTTATAGTGGATGTAATGAGAGCGCAAAATTCAAAAGTATGGCTACAGCTTTCAACGAATAGACAAGGGTAATGTGGAAAAATGAGACACGGTGCAGAACGCGACATTTTATTTCGCTTGACGTCATCTATTTCTGAGACGCCCTGCTTGAAGAACTTCATACTACTCAGAACCTAGCTAGACACGAATAATATACGAATAAGTAAGAAAGCTATAGCAGTCAACACTGGAATGGGTTAAGCATTAAGCACGGTGCACTTCATTACCTTTCCAAGTATTGTGTGGATGTGCCAAACACAGTGCCTGCGATGCGCGTACGTGTCTGCTGTGAGCGGGTACATCAGTGTGCCGTTGGTACCGATGAGCGACCCGCCGCAGTCTGCAAGGTAGAGAGAGAGAGAGAGAGATGTTCAAAACCCATCAAGCTGCCTGGTGAAGCAAATGCTCAAGTTGAGCCGTATCCACAAGTCAGTGATAGCCACATTCAACAATGGACCTTTTTCACAAAACATCCGCGTATGCTCTGTGACCCTGTCGGCGTCAGAGAGGGTTCCCTACATAATCAATAGATGGCGCCAAGATGGCACCGGATGTGTTTTTGCCCGGGCTGAGCGTGTTTCGCTGGACGGCCGCTAGGATACGACGCAAGCGTGAAAAAGGTTCATTAGCGCTTCTGTCGCGATCAACATCCACATAGGTTTTCGAGATTCTTACCCTGTCTTGGATGTTCGCAGTTGATGCCTGTCCATTCTGCAGTGCAGGTACACTGGTACCCGTCCGCTCTGTTCACGCATGTGCCGTTGTTCTCACAGGGAGAACTATTGCAAGAATCCACAATGGCGTCGCACAGTGGACCACTGTAGCCACTGCTACAGGAACAGTGGAATGTACTCTGACCTGTGGGAGTTGAGGTTGGCTGCGGAAAACAGCGCGTCATCATTGTACAGTCGGATGATTGTATTAAATAAAACTTCGCAGGAATTAATATTTTCGCGATACAAGCACGCACTGTCGCTGTGCCTACAAGCTGTCGTTATGCATCTGCTGAGTTTTGGGGGGCAGTCATCTAAGCTTTAGTTGAATCGGATCAGGCTAATGTGTGAGAAATGTCCGTTAATCGTACCAGACAGAAACCATGCTGGCAGGGATTAGGAGTGCACGGGTCCCTGAGACTGGGTCCGACAGGTTGCATCACTCCTGTGTTGTTAGGGGCAGGCAAGCAACCTGCAGGCCCGACGCCGTGGCCCACGAACCCTGCTTGACACCGACATTCGCGGAATGTTCCCGAGTGTTCTACAAAAGAAAACGAGCAGCTGTTTACACGGGGCCCCATAAGGTTTGCACACACCAGGGTACTTACCGACACAAATGGCGTTCACGCTACAACCTCCATTGTTATTGTAGCACAGACCGACATAACTACAGCGGACACCATCACCCGCGTATCCTGGAGAGAGGATAAAAATACCGTGCATGAGTTAAGGAATTAAAAACGACTGTATGAACCTGTACGAGCGCAACAAGGAAGGGTGGACGCGTTTCATTGGAAGGGCGGAGCATTGTTGCGAATTGTTGACAGGGAACGCCGAACAAAAAGCTGGCAGCGAAAATATTACTCTGTCATGGAAAGATTGAAAATCCAGCGCCCTCCTGTAGGTAGATCAAAGCAGGTAGGAAGCCATCGAGTGTTCGAGAGATCCTATTGCATTCAGTACGGTGTACGCTAGATTAGGTCATTCGTATTTCATGTCTTGTGTCATCTTTAGGGCCCGGAATTTTGAGGCACTAACACGTAGCTCTCTTCGTTTCATAGTAAATCATTCTAGGCCAACCAACCTTCAGAACCGTATTGTTTTATCTGCCGATTGGAAGGAATGTTGATACATAAAACGGTGCGCACCCCCTATCTCAACTTATCGGGGGACCGAGCGATATCATCCGCGATGATGATTGCCATACTGCTTGCTTTGCGGTCCAGAGCGCCCCCAGTTAGTGCCCAAAAATCCGGAACCCTAGACTCATCTTCGTAGACAAGGTTGCAAATTACGAAATGATGAACTTAGGCCACTTTCAAGAGATGGCGGGATGGGTTAAGCTTTAGCAATATCTAACACTTACTCGACATGAGGAAAGCTTACACGCACTGGCTTAACGCAACAATGAAACAAAATTTGTTGTTCATTGTTGCGTTAAGCCAGTGCGTGTAAGCTTTCCTCATGATGTCCCTTGGCTTCTGGTCTATCTTCACTTACTCGACAGTACAACAACAACAACAACAACATAGATGAATGGATGATGATGATAATGTAGGATGTTTCCCTGCGTTGAGTGCAGGACCCAACCCCATTCCAAAGAGGTTCATATGAGAGGATGACGAGGGAAGGAAATCCCTACAGTTCGTGAAGGAGGCCGGTGGCCCTCAGAAAGGAAAGAAAAGCGCCAAGTGCACGGCACTGATGTCCAGTCGACAATAAGTTCGTGCTCGTATATGCTATAGAGAGGTCACTTTATGTCATTTGCCAAGAGCTTGTCGTACGAGAGTGTCGTAAGAGTGTGCCCTAAGACTGAATTAGCTGGCGAGAAATCACAACACTCATCACCTGGTGGACAAGGTCCGCAGGTACGTGACCCAACGGTGTTGATGCAATCCACACGAGGATTAGTCGAACAGCCACCGTTATTCACTAGGCATTCATCAATGTCCACACATGTAAAGCCGTCGCCACTGTATCCTGCAAGTGAAAAAGAAATAAAAAAGAAAAGAATATTAGCGGTCACCCTGCTAGTGCAACGAGGAGTTACGCGTAGCAATCGTTAAACTTACAAGAAAATGCGGTGATAATTTTAAACTGCACGTAAACCTTTGCTGGTATGAGCCAAATGTGAGAGCAGAACTGCCATGAGTTATGACGTAATGCAAGAGTGAATAACGCCCTGTGGGGTTTGGGGTGGAAACCATTTTTGTTTTACAGATCATGAGTACCTTAAGTAACACAAACATTTCACATCGTGCCCGCTCGATGTGAAAGCGAAGGAAGCGCGAGTCCGCACAGTTGGTCCCGCAGTGATTGATTGATTGATTGAAAGTAAGAAAAAAATGGGGATTGTAGCCCTCATCACGAGGGCCGGCTACCCCAGATCACCTAAGGAAAGGAGTTCCAGACACATCCACCATCACCCACTGGAGATGTCGCGAAGCGGCGACGAACGCCACAGACATGTCATAGCCCATCTAACAGCTTGATCTCGTCCCGCAGTGATACTCCTTCAAATCACTATAGTCTTTCCAATATTGGAATATTCCGCCGGGCTTTTGATTGGGCAGAAGAGCAACGGCGCAGGCTAGATGGTACGCAGTTCAACCATGGGAACCGCGTGACACGTACAGAAAAGGACTGACAGAACACAACGTTGTGCCCGTGCTGTTGGTGTCTTTTTCTCCCGTATCTCCGGTTCCCATCGTTTAATTTTGATTGGAGCTCGAGTGTTTGTCGCTGTTGTATACAGTCAACCCTCGATTTATGAGCACCCTCGGTTTCCTGAAAAATTGTTCATAAATCGAGGGATTCATAAATCGAAAATTCCGTTAGGTGAGTACTATCGAGCAGTATTTGAGAGTTGGGATTGCGTTTATAATGCAACAAATAATTCGCACAATAGCGGACATCGATGGGGACCACGTCACTAGTATGCTCTGAAATCCTTCCGACCTGCGGTCACCTTATTCATAAATTGAGGCCAGGAACACTTGCTCCCCCTAATGCGCCCCTGGAAAACCGGTTTGTTGTCCGGATTTCGAGGGTTTAAAAACCCAGGGTGCAATACCTGGAAAAAGTTTCGTCCGTTCCGGCGTCATTGATAAGACCATGGAATAATCCCTTTGAAGGTTTTTGTTGACCTCGGAACGATCCGTTCATAAATTGAGAGCAAAAACGCTGGGCAACTCCTAGTTCGTTCCCAGAAATTCCATTCATTATTCGGATATCGAGGTTCATAAAACGATGGAAAAACACACGTAAAAAGTTTGGTTCCTCGTGCGCCTGTTCATAAAACGAGGGAATTCATAAATCGCAGGTTCATAAATCGAGGGTTGACTGTATACAGAGTGTTTTTTTTTTTCATTCGTCGGATATTTTTCCATAAAAAGCTACGAGAACAGTATAGATGCCGTTTTTGCAGTTGTCCGATACGGCCAGGCGGACATCCTCTCCTCCTCCTTTATCTTTAATAAACATATTCCCCCCCCCTCTCCAAGAGAATATGTAACTATACTAGATGAGTAATTTACGTAGGCTTCATTCATTAGCTCTTTAATTAGGGGCTCTCGGGCAAAACTGAACTAGAAGAACTAGAGACAATCCTCGTTGAAAGCCACGCTATTTTTCTTTTTAACTCCTGAAACGAGCAAATACGTTCAAATAGGCGTCGCGAATTTTTGCGTTGCCGATGAGCCGAAACGAAAACGCAGCAGCGCATGACCCTCATCGTCGTCGGCTTATGTGCGCCGCAAAGTGCAGTCTTTAGGTAATCCGGTAAGAATTTGAGTATGGACTTACACGTAACGACAAAGCGGTTCATCTAGCAAGCACACTCTAAGAAAAAAAGGGGTAAAACGGGAAGTAATTGCAGCTTCTACTCCCCTAGTCTGCAATTACTCCCCATTTTAGTCCCCTAAGCCAACATTTCGTCCCGACATTTACTCCCCAGGACTGCAAATTGTCACTAAACTTCACGAATGGTCTCCTGAATGCAACAGTCTACGTAAATATGTGCCCCTGGTCCATTTGAACGACATAAGGCTGTATAACTCAGATAACGTAGCAATTTTCAACCACACAGAGTAACAAACAGTTAGCGCATCTTTCTTCGCAAATTGTGCCCTAGTATGGCGCAAGATTTTATATCACTCGATATATCACGGTTGACGGTTTGCTTCAAAGTATTTTCATTCATGCGCACCAATTTTGTACCTGGGACTCTTACAACAGCGCGTGAAATGCGGTCTTCACTCTGTGACATTCATTTACTCCCGTGCACTTACTCCCGAAAGGGACTATTTTTTGTGGCAATGGAATTACTCCCCAAAAGGAGTAAAAGTACTCCTTTTTTTCTTAGAGTGCAGATCGGCACCTGCACCAATGATCCCCGTCGCTCGAAAGCACGTTGCCCTCTGACGTAGAATGAGCGCAGTCCTCTCTACGCCTCCGATGCGTTTCGGTTTCGGTTTCGGCTCATTTGCGTAGCAGCCGCCGCCTATCGATATTTGGATACACGTTTCAAGATCTTTCGAAAGTAGAAATGCGTTTTCAACGTGGATAGTCTTCCATTCTGCTGTCCCATCACTTTTGCCACCCACCCAAAAAGGGATAATTAATTTACGTAATTAGTCATACTGAATGAAAAAAAAATTACCTAAAGTTCATTAACTGACTCATCATGACTCATATAGTAAGTGCATGCTCTCTTTGGGAGGATGCCTACCTTGCAGCTTAATATACTTGTGAAAACTAGGGGGAGCGGGACGGTTTCTATGCTGTCCTAGCATTTTTACAGGAAAATCAGAAATCATATACTGAAAAAAAAAAAAAAAAAACACCCTGTAGATTATAGATGTACAGGATTTTCTGCCCGTGGAGCGGGTGCTCGCTGTAGACCGACCACTGGAATACGCCATTATATTTGATCTCAGTACCCGCTGGGCATGGTCCGCAGGTGAATCCTCCAGGATAGTTGATGCACTGAACGGGCGGCTGACGTGAGCAGAAGTGTCGGCCTGTGCTACATTCGTCCACGTCTTCCGTGCAGGCAGGGTCGTCGCCGGAGGGTCGTTTCGTCCAACCTTGGTCACAGATGCAGCTGTATCCCGCCTGCACCCACGGGAAACGGTTGTATGGTAAGACGCACGGTGCGATGAATCGTTACCGGGTTATAGTGTGTCAAGATTTGCGATACACAACGTACAGCGCGTTATTTTCGTTTCTGTGGCCTTCACATCTTGTTCATCCGCCGCTGTACGTAGAAGTATATTGTCGTCTCATGAGGTAACCAGATGGAAACCATTGGGACTAATACCCCTGTCAGACGTACTAATTTAGTGTCACTTTCAGCGAGTACACTTGCAGTAAGTGTCATTCTTTCGGAGTCACACGGCATCTTTTAGTGACACTAAATGCAAAGTACACTTACGATGAAGTGAGTTCGCCAAACTCACTTCACTTTGCCTGCGACAATCAAGTACGTAGCCTCCACGGCAGGGATTGCGTAACAAAAAGCTTATTTTTGGAAAAGGAAAGAAACAACCCAATCGGAATTTATTTTTGGACAAATTTGTTAAGACAGCGCTGATTTGTATAAGAAAGACGTAAGGATTTTTGGCGTGATTTACCGGTACTCTCGTTCACAGAGTGCCCAGTAGAGTTCGTAATCCACTTCGCGGCAGCCATATTTGTTGACATTGCACGGTGGTTAAGTGTTATCGGTGAAATCGCGAAATACTCGCAGTGAAGCACTGAAGACAAAAAAGACAGAGCATCGTGGTCTGAGATAGAAACGTATGCTATCAGAACATGGGAGGACCAAGCGAAATGCGAAAGTGTATGCTGACATCGCGGGCCAGTTGCACGCGCAAGACATAATAAACACCACCAAGAGGTGAAGAAGAAGATTGAAAATTTGTCAAGTAAATATACTTGTGTTGGTTCGCAACGATTATATTTATGACGTTCAATCGACTTCAACTGCGAAGAAAATCTTTATGAAATGTTTCTGGACGTAAGAAAAATGATTTTACCAAGAAAGCATGGCGCACTCGCCGATGTTAGGTGGGAGTTCAAGCTCGCCCATCGTCATCACCATGACTGCTTAGTGACACTTAGGCCCGGATTCTCGCTCCGCCCTGAGGGTTAAGTGCACGCGCAGGGACCCTTTCGTCCATTCACGAAGCATGGACAGAATGTCCCCTTCGCGTGCGCTTAACACTGAGGACGAACCGAGAATCCGGGCCTTACTTATGCCGTGTAGCAGGAGCCTAGTGAAAGTGACATTACGGGACGGAGTGCACTTCAAATAAGTGACACTAAATTAGTACGTCTGACAGGGGTATAAGAAAGATAACGACGTTTCGAAGAAACAGAGGCTGAGTGTATCGAAACATAGAGAGTCGCTTTCCCAAAGATTCTCGTGCCCACTTCAGGATAAACAGTTTGCGAGAGAAGGGACGCGCCTACCTGTCCCGACTGATTCTTTCTGCTGATGCAGGTACCGTGGCCGCAGAGGGCCTGCGACGACGACGAGGCACAGTCGTCACGTTGCTCCGTGCAGTGCACGCCATGGTACGCTGCAGGACATTGGCATCTGTAAGATAAAGCGAATGTGGTGCTCGAGATTGACGGTGTTCGGGCTCGAAAGCTGCAGCAGCCCTATTAGCGGTTGTGGTTCGCTTTTTATTATCGTATGCGATATATGTTTCGGAAAATCAAATTTGCCATTTCGTGCGTGGTATACGAGGGTCGACCAGACTCTCGTTGTAGAGCGCGCTCCGTCAAGAGACCGGCTCAGAAAATCCCAGAGTGCTTAGCGTGGCCTTGAACTGTGGGAGTTTACTAATACGAAAGAGACGGGTGGCCTCCAAACTGTTTCGATTTCTCCCCTGCCGGTCCACAGTCCACGACGTGTCAAGGTCAGTAGAAAGCGAAACATGAAGGATTATTCTTCGTTCCTTCGCTCAGCAAACGCCCAGGATGCAATGCGGGTGCAAAGAGCACTGAGATTTTCTGAACCCGTCTATTGGTGCACACTGTCGCTCGTGCACGTACTAGGTAAGTGGGGCTGTTGTCACGTGAGAAACCGGCCGGCCTCGTTACATTTCTTCAGTATTGTCCGGCATGCAATAACTGAGAATGACATTTACCCGTCCATATCGCAACGTATTACTATAAAGTTTCCTGCTCGTAAGGGTGTAAAATCGACACATATCAAGCACATATTGACGACACAGTTCGGGGTCAAACATTGTTGAGGCTGCATGGGTTTGCTAGCACAAGGAATTTATGGAAGGTCGTGACGAGGTTGAAACCAAGAGACCTTTCAAAGCCAAGACTACGCTACCAGCTGGCAAGGTGCTTGCAGCTCTTTTTCGGGTCAAGCGCGGCATCTTGCACATTGACTTTTTCCACGATCGTCGCACCGTCAACGCTGCGTATTGTTGCGAACTTTTCAGTGAGGTTAAACTTGCGTACCGCAGCAAGAGGTGTGACCGACCATCACGTAAAGCGATTCTCCTGCATGACAGTGCCATACCCCACACTGCAGCCGTCACATGTGCAAAATTAAGGGAAATGGGCTGGACACCACTGGAACACCCTCCATATAGTCCTGACTTTAGTGCTAACGTTTGAGCCACTCAAAGGAGGCGACGCAGTGGAGGAGTGCGCAACTGGCTGCTGATATAACCAACTTCTTTTTTCTGAAGAGGAGATAAAAAAGCTACTGACCCGCTGGGAAAAATGCATTTCTGAATCAGGAGAGAATGCAGAAAAATTGTGCACAAAAGGTTTATTTCTTACCACAAATAAAAAATATGTAAAACGAAAGTCTCGATTTTATTTGATCCATCCTCGTATGAGTGTAGGTAAGTGTATAACAGTATTCCATACATTGTCGCATAATTTTGCGGATTCTGCATGACGCGGAGCCCAGCTTGTGAGTAGAATTTTCTTTTTCTATTATTGTGATACGTATCGGTATGTTTTCTCTTTCTCGTTCACAAGATTTCCAAGTCTTCGTTTCGTTTCCTGACCGTAACACCAGGTTTTATCATGGTGGCGTTGATTAAGCGCTACCTGGTGGAAATCTATAGCCTTCTCATTGATGTTCTGAAATCATCACATGCAAGTTCATTCATCAAGTCATTAGCTGATTATCAGTCCTTAATGAATGAAAATTGATCTAGAAGTGTGTTTCAAGCAAAAACGCACGGTGATTGCCATTTTCGGTAGCGCAACTGCTACACTCTTAAAAATGAACTTCACCGCATAGCACGCTCCTAACCAACCATCATCTCAAATGATATCGTTATCTGCCCTGATTTGTTGAAAACGGGAGGCGTACGCCTTTTTTGTGACAATTATGAACTGCATAAGTGTCACAAAAATGGCGTACGCCTCCCGTTTTCAACAAATCGGGGCAGGTAACGATATCATTGGAGATGATGGTTGGCTAGGAGCGTGCTATGCGGTGAAGTTCATTTTTAAGGGTGTAGGGCAAGAGGCAATGGAGTCTTTTATAACCATTGCTGTCTGATCAAAATATTCACCCGTTCATTAGGCAGATTTACAAAGTCTGTACTTTACATTCTCAGGGGATACTCACCTGTACCCTCCAGGAGTATTGACGCAAGTTCCTCCATTCTGACAACCCAAGTCACTATAAGCGTAACGAGAGCACTCGTCCACGTCCTGTTCGCACTGGGCACCCTACCAGAAAAGGATTACCTGAAGCTGGCTGACTCACCAAAAATGACTACCAGGCTATACATGTCCAAGAGCCGGAGTAATTGCAGCTTCTACTCCCCTAGATTGCAATTACTCCCCATTTTAGTCCTCTAACCCGACATTTACTCCCCAGGACTGCAAATTGTCACTGAACTTCGCGAATAGTCTCTTGAATGCAACAGTGTACGTAAATATGTGCCCTTGGTCAATTTGAACGGCATAAGGCTGTGTAACTCAGCCAACGTAGCAATTTTCCAGCCACACAGAGTAAGAAACAGTTATCGCAACTTTCTTCGCAAATTGAGCCCTATGTATGGCGGAAGATTTTATATCGCTCGATATATCACGGTTGACGGTTTATTTCAAAGTATTTTCATGCATGCACACGAATTATGTACCTGGGATTCTTACAACAGCGCGTGAAATGCAGTCTCCGCTCTGTGACATTCATTTACTCCCGAAAGGGACTATTTTTTGTGGCAATGCATTTAGTCCCCAAAAGGAGTAAAACTGCTCTTTTTTTTTCTTAGAGTGCACGCTGCCAACTACGGCGCGATAGTTGATGCTATAGCTGTCGGTATACAAACCATTCAGGACAGCGCCATCGATACCAGCTTCGGTATCTCCCGCGAGCATCCGAACTTACTGCTTCCCCGTGACCTTCAGAACAGGCCCGCAAACCACTTGCCAGCAGGTCTGCGGTCTGTCTCGTCCGTCATTGCTCCTCGCAATGCAAGCGGGTCAAGAATACAGTTCAAGAAGCATGCCAGCACAGAGCTGTCCCAAGGCTAACACCGGCCTGCGGTAGGGTGAACGTAACGCGTGAACGTGAACGGAACGCTCGCCGTTCTTTCGCGAGAACTCGTTTAATTTGTTGCACAAAGCGCTGCTGCCAAAAGTAAAACAAAAAAAGTTATGGCTCTGACTCCTGCTTTAAAAAAAATACAGTCGACCCCCGTTTATCCGGACTTCATTTATCCGGATCCCGCGGTATCCGGACAAAAGGCACGGGAACGGATTTTTCTCCATGTATTTTGTTCTCGTTTATCCGGACTTCAGCTTCCGGACTCGGACAAGAATTCCAGGGAACGAAAGTCGAAAATTCTTGTAATCCAGCTTCAGTTATCCGGACTACCGCGAGTAAGAGGAGACGCTGACCCCGCTTCGTCACCCTTTTTGCTGTCTTGGGGTTATTCCCGTCACACGTCAGGGACCTACATTCCTCCGTAGGGGAGACAACCGTGCACGATGACCCCCTTTTCTGTTGGTGTCCGTTGGGTCACGTTGACCAGTCGAGTCATTTGGAAATATCTCGATCAACTGTCCGGTTCTAGAGGGGAAAACTCCAACCCGAGGGCTTGCAGCTTACGGTCCGTTGGCCGATGAAGACATTCCCCTAGCTGAGCTGCGATCCCTGATGCAGAGGCTCACTGCGACTGCCGTAGATGATGCTGCGGTTTCTGACTACGTTGACGTTGATAAGGACGATGACGCGTGTGCAGCTATGACTGATGACGGTGTGATTGCTGCTGTTGCCTCCGATGATGTGCAGCAAGACGGTGCCGATGACGCCAGTGAGAAACAAGGCTCCGACATTGACATTCTTCGAGCAGCGCAACAGCGTGGCTCAACTCTATGCAATTAGCAAAATTTTGCACGAAACGAGTGCCTACACTACTATGTAACAGCTGTCATTGACGAGATTTCTGTGTTTTAATTAAACCTTGCTCTGTAGGACGTTTCTATTCGGTCGTTTCATTTATCCGGATGCCCCGGTATCCGGACGATTTCGCCGGGAACGGCACCGTCCGGATAAACGGGGGTCGACTGTATATGTGGATTAATTGAACCTGTCGTTCTCCAGAGGCATACGACATATAGCTCATTACAATGGAAAGCTCTGGCCTCAAACATTAATCGTTAAATGGATATTCACTCCGAAGAGCTAACTGCGAAAACGTTGATCGGCTGGACAAGTAGTAAGAAACGCCTTTAAGGGTCGCGGTCCGCTCCTCTTTCTCATAGAGGCCTTTTCAAGGCAGCGGTTCGGAAAACTTATAGGCACGGTGACACATTCATATTATTCTTACTTACGCGACGCCCCCATGGAGGAATGATAACAAAAACAAAGGAAAATAATACGTGACACAGCGTAGCCTACGTAGGTTGCAGAGGCTGAGTGAACAATTAAGACAAACGCAACATATAATCCTCACCGACGATACCGCATAGCTAAAGAAGCAAGGAAAAGGCATTTAGGAAACGCGCTCAATTTATACAACCAGGAGCGACCAAGAAAAATATTCTCGCTGATTTCATCTAATGAGAACACACATTGTCTCTTTCTACTTCACGGAGTAACTTCAACCGCTTCGTATTCTATAGGTGGTGTGATCGTGCACTCCGAGAGCAATAGCCACATGGCAAGTCATGTCCACCGTAATGTCTGACCAGCGCCCGTTTCAGTATTCGCGGATTTCCTAAGCAGCTGCTCCTCCCTCTGCTGTTAAACTTAAATTTCAGGTTGATAATGATACAAGTAACAGGCACACTAATACAAAAATTATACATCTACCTTCCAACGCCCCCTTTCATGGCTATCTTACACGAGCAGCCTTCGGGAATCATTGAAACCATCCGCCACTGATCATGCGTGCAGCGCCATCAAGCGTATAATATGCCAACCTGCGAGGGGAGCATGAGTCCAATGCTCCCCTGGTGGTTGACACTTTATACGCTTGATGACGCTACGCGCGTGTTCCGTGGCCGAAGGTTCCCATTATCCTTCAAGACTGTTCCTGTAACAGGGTACTGCAGAGCTAGGGTACCGTAATATTTCTAAGAGAAATAGAAGGCGTTGTATGTCTTACCTCCCAGTTGTCACGACATAGACACTGGTACTTCTTGAAGAGATCGATGCATGTGCCACCATGTTGGCAAGGATTCGAAACACATTCGTCCCGCTGTAGATCCTGGATATTACAAAGCAAGGCTGATATTGCCAATATATACCTACCTCTACCTCCTACCCCTATATTCTGTAATTAAAGTCACGTTAATTTCGACAAAAAGCGTTCTCAACTGCCTTCGGTCTTTTGCGTACAAGACTGATATCATTATCGCTTTATCCCATTGGTGATAGCATTAAGTCAACTTACCGTCACCAGAACGGTTACCCTAGTTCTCAGGCTCACCAACTGGAATTAAAGGTACAAATGCAACATGTATCGACTGCAATAAGATTCGAAATGTACGAAGGGCGTCATGTCGAGTCACTCCTCAAGAAAGAAAGAAAGATCGTGCGTCAGAAATAATATCTTGTTCGGAACAGTAGTACAGTGGACTTTTGTTCCTCTTACTGCTCGGTTTTTCGTAGGTGTACTGCCTACTTCTATTTGTAGACATAAGAATAGCATCTCAACCTTCCATACTGGTATGATAACATCAAGCGAGCAGAGCGATTATAGAGATGATTCTGCATGCCGTACAGAGATTCCAGAACAGTTGGATTGGTTTACGATCAATCCATGTCGATTCAATGGGGGATGGCTACAGACAACATCGCTTGTCACTGTCATATTGCGAGTCCTTGTCACCACGTCCAATTGTCTAGCGCTGCACCACTACACTCTTAAAAATGAACTTCACCACATAGCACGCTCCTAGTTAACCACCATCCCGAATGACAACGTTCTCGCCCCTGATTTGTTGAAAACGGGAGGAGGAGCCCATTTTGTGCCGTGCATAATGGGAACAAAATAGGCTCCTCCTCCCGTTTTCAACAAATCAGGGGCGAGAACGTTGTCATTCGGGATGGTCGTTGGCTAGGAGCGTGCTATGTGGTGAAGTTCATTTTTAAGAGTGTACGTAACATCGCAAATTTTCGTCGCGGCTTCGAACACAGGGGTTCATAGATATTTTCACGTCTTTGATTGCTAAGGAGCGGTTGGAAACAAAAACGCTGGCACAGGTCGTTGCATCATGACGTACATGCTTTGTAGGCCTTATGGGATCACAGAAAGCGCAACCTAGGAATCCAAGCGGACACAAAAAGGGTAATATGTAGAAAGCAATTGGCTATAACCATATAGGTACAAGGGTCGCTTAAGGTTGGCCAATACCTTTGTAAGAGAAAAATCGGTGAGTAAATGTAACTGAATAAAACTTTAGGATGAAGTGCGTTCCTTCTCGGGTCAGTAACACGTGCAGCAGCGGTAGCTATCATGGTGGCGGGCAGTGTGTCTGTAGGTGTAGAACAGCAATGCATAACCGAGTTTCTTGTAAAGGAGAACGTCAAACCAGCTGAGGTTTTGCAAAGATTACAGGCACAGCATTGGGCGCGTTAGGTTCGTGCTCCGGGAACATTCCCTCTTTCAGGGGATCACTTAACACCTCCAAAGTGACTTCCGGTGCACGTTCCCGGGTGCACCCTGCGCACCCCTTCTTCGGTGCTGGGGAGCCAGGGTACGCTGGGGAAGAGCTGGGCCAGTTCCGGAGCGTGACGCATGTTCCGGTGCACTGCCTTTCGAAATGGAGCAGCCGTTGCAACCGTTGCAACTGCCCATGCTCTTTGTGTTTCCGGAATCATCGGGTGTCGGCGGTAAATTGTTATAATATTATAGAGGACTGCTGTGGTGTACTGCTATGTTTACTTAAAAGCAGACGACAGAAGAAAGCTCCATAGGTGGCGCGCGCTCAGCGGCTCTGGCGCTCGGCTTCCGGATAGTCTCACAAACACCATTAAGTGCAGACACCAAGGGTACGTTCCCCTAAGAACCCGGGATATGGCGCTCGGGAGTCTGCTTAACGCGCCCATTGGGAACAAAGGGGTAGAGTGTACGAATGGGACAAGCAGTTTGGCGAAGGACAGGGTTGGGCGACGAATGGGCCACATGAACACGTTCGTCCGACTGCAGTTACGCCAATGAACATCGCAGGCGTTGAGCAAGCCACCCTCGAAAATCGCGTGTAAAAGTTTGGGACACTGCGGCCTCTCGTAATATTAGTGCCGGCATTGTGGAGACAATCATTCGCGAGTATTCCTGCAAAGTATGTGCAAAATGAATTCTCCGATACCTCACTTGAGACCAAAAGGGAACTCTCATGGAAGTCTCTGAGCCGCTGCTGAAGTAGCTTCAATCCGAGAGGGGACATATTTTTGCAATCAATGATCACATGTGATGGAATATGGATGCATCATTTCACCTCAAAGCGAGCGAGAGAGAGAGAGAGAGAGAGAGAGAGAAAAGAAGCAGTAGAAGAAAAGAGAAGAGACTTCACCGCCGCCAAAGGAAAGCAAGATGTAGCCCTTCGCTGTGAATTCCAGTGACAAATGTCTTCTGGGACATGTGGGGAGTCATCCATGTGGACTACTTGGAATAAGGGGTCACGATTAACGCTCAGTACTACTCCACGTTGACAAAAAAGTGCCGCGCGAAACGCAATGCGCGAGAAAAGACCTGGGATCTTGTCCGGAAGGGTCGTTCTTCTTCATGACAATGCCGAGGAGGGGGGGGAGGAGGAGTGTCGTTGGGAGGAACCCGAGAGGTCTGCCTGCCTGATTAGGCGGCATGTTTCTCGGGAAGGGAAAGGTGGTGGAGAGGAGGAGAGGAAAGGGTGAAGTGGAAGACCGAGCGGAATCCGCTCGGGGGGAGGATAGCTGCGTCCATGGGCCGACTTCAGGGGAACTGTGCGGGGAAATACGCCTATTACACATCTGATGGAAACCCAGGAAAAACCCCAGACGGCACAGCCGGCCCGCGGATTCGAACCGCGGACCTCCCAGTCTCCAAGCGCACGCGTTACCGCTGCGCCACCGGAGCTGCCCGCTGCCTTACCGGGCGAATTTGACGGTAGCAACCCTGGCTGAGACGCGCTGGGAGGTGGTCCCCGCGAGATCTTTCACAGCCCAGATTCAGCCCCAAGCAACTACTATTCGTTTGTGCCCCTTATAGAGCACCTTAAAGTAAATACGTTCCACACAGATGAAGCCCTCCAGAAAGACATCTGCGGTGGCTACGACTGCAGCCCATTCCTTTCTACGCCAAAGGTATCATTGAGTCGCCACAGTGATGGCAGTGGCGTCTAGATGGCAGGTGCGCACGGTGAATACTTTGAAAAACTGAGGTATTTTAGTGCTTCCCGAATATCCCATTGTATTGAAAGAAAGAAATATTTGTCCATAAAGCTAATTCGAAAGAATAAGTGTTGGATGACCCGTGTAGTTCTCGATCTAAAACCTCGAATACTCAAGATCGTGCATCGGATCCCGGCTGAGGAGAGTAGAAATATTAAAGAGGTGACCATTATTTCTGGCAGAGTGTCACAGATTTCCGGTACACGTAAGGGAACCGCCGCCAGCCGAGATTATCTTGTACTACCTTGCAGCGCATACAGCGTGTCGTCACACAAATGTTATTGGCCTCACGTGAACTCTGCTCCCCATTATAATATTATAATCATTTAGCGTATCCACTACAAGCGCAAGGGGTCTTGATGACTGGCCCTAAACAATGACTATGACCACCAGGAGGCGAACAATTTTTAAAAACCTTGTGCGATGAAAGTATGACGAAACGCCGATATCAGTGATGGTGTGACGTGCTCGTGACGTTTTGTCGCAGTTTAAAACGAGAGTGACGTTTTTCATAACCGTCAACGTGGCGTCGGTTATTAAGGCAGATTACGAGAGGTGTCGAAGGCATTTTGGTACCTCTGAATAATATGTTTACAGCTGTTCTACCTAGTAAAAGAACGTACGCGAACAAGGCATACATACAAACACGGACCTATTGCCGTCCAACTCCAACTCCAACGGACAACCCTTATCCTGTCCCTAAAAGCCCACCTCAGTTTTTTTACCACTCTCGTTGCCCTTTGTGTGACGACGCCCGTGTAGATCGAGAGATTGCTGAGACCTGTTTTATTGAAGGTTCTCCGGCTAACGGGAGCCAAGCGCCGGTAACCACGTCCCCTTTCGAGGATGCCGTTGTTCCACGTGACTTCCCAGAGTATTTGTTCATCTGTTTCGGAATCAAGCTCAGTTGCAAGTTGAATGCTGTCCGTGTGTGTGTGTGTGTGTGTGTGTGTGTGTGTGTGTGTGTGTGTGTGTGTGTGTGTGTGTGTGTGTGTGTGTGTGTGTGAGGGATTTGTCCTTCTGCATTCTACTCTCACGTTGAATTTCAACCAACAACCCCTGTACCTTCTGGCCCTCTTGGTTACGGCTCTAAATAAAAACGAGGAATTCATTCACGATCACACTATGGGACTGTTCCTCCAGATATCCGAACCCCTCCAATGACGTAGCTAGTCCCACGATGTCACATCATCTTGGTGTTACGACATCATGTCAACATTCAGCGATATCATAAAACAAGTCTGCAGAACAGTTCAGCTATAGAACAGATGCGTATCGGACTTTGTTTACAATGTACATTCTCATATAGCTCCAAGATCGATATGTTTTGCATTACTTACACTTCGCTGAAGCGATCGGAGTCTTCGTCCTTTGATGTTGGATACCTTGGTTGTAAAAGAAGTGATATAAGTTATAACGCTTCTTCACTTCACGGTCGCTTATCTCTTATAACAACAATAACTTCATTTTGGCTTTGGAGAGTGGGGAGGTTCATCGCCACAGGCGATACTCTACCCCATTGCTGATGGGAATGTGGGGAATAAAATAATGTGCCCCTTCACAATAACGCTCGAAGTCCGATGGTGTCCAGAAATGTCAAAAGAGCTTTGAGCGCAGAGCGGTACTGGGCTGGATTAGGCCAGGGACCAAGCAATTTCGATAGGGAGAAGGGGCGAGAGTCCAACTGACGAAGAGACTCGGAGAGTGTGGTTCGGGAAGGTTGGTAGTGGGAGCAATGAAGAAGAATATGCCCCAGATCCTCAAGAGCACCACAGTGGCAGCAGGTGGGAGAGTCAACTTGTCTCAAGCGGTAACGCCACTGAGCTGTAAAGGCCACATCGAGGCGCATTCGGTGGATTAATGCAGCATCTTGACGAGAGGTGTTTCGTGGCATGCGGAAAGCGAGCGTTGGATCAACTCTGCTCAACATAGAGGGGGGAAGAATGTCGGTTGTTCATTGGCGGGAAGCCAGGGGTGTCACAAGGCGTCGGAGAATTGAACGGCGGTCTCCTCTCAGCAGAACAATACTGGTCCGTTTCCGATACGCGAGTGCTGCTTCTGCGGCGCTGTCGGCCTGCTCGTTCCCCACGACACCACAATGGGCTGGAACCCACTTGAGAACTAGCCTGTGGCCTGCTGCGTAGATAGTGTGGTAAGCCATTAACACATCTGTGACTAGGGGTGCGGATGGGCCTCGTATGCCGGAATTTTCAATTGCTTGAAGTGCAGATTTGGAGTCTGTGAAGACTGCCCATTCCCGGGGTGTAAAATGAGCGATGTGTTGTAGAAGGAAAAGGATGGCATAGAGTTCTGCAGCTGTGGAGCAGGTTGGATGTGAAAGGCGTCTTCCGTGCACTACGCCTTCGGATGGTATGACGAATGCTGGGGCGAACTTGTTGTTTCGGGATGCGCCATCGGTATATGCTGCCGTAAACGTAGAAAACTTCTCGTCTACCAGAGCATGAAAATGGGCTCGGAGGACTTGAGGGCGGACCTGATCTCTTCTTTCCAGAAGGTTTGGAAGGCGTACAAAAGTGGGCGGTACCGGTAGAGACCAGGGGGCTTCCGGCAGTATAGTGTCCTTATCACTTATACTTGTCACTATCACATATACCACTTACATCACTTACACTTATCAATACCACTTATACCACATATTTACTTATACTTGTCACTGTCACTTATACCACTTATATTACTTATACTTATCGCTATCACTTCACAGCAGTACAATATTTTGTGTGCTTATAACGTATTGCGAGTATAGCAAGATAACTTCTCTTGTTCACCTACCTTCGCCCTATCTTGCAATAGCTCCGAAGATATAATCACCGAAAATCGGAAACCCAACCCAAGCAGCACAATGTACTGAAAGTCGAGTGCAATAGGGGTGGACGGGTAGGCGGAAGGCCTTGAACAGACTCGTGAAACTAAGGAACATCGATAAGACACATACCGTCCACCCCTATTGCACTCGACTTTCAGTACATTGTGCTGCTTGGGAAGATACACTGACGACGACCTTGAGCTACGATGAGTAACGTGACTTACGAAGAACATACAGTGAACCTTCGTTAATATGACCCCCGATAATCTGACATACGCGCTTTACGACCATACTCCTGGGGAACAATGCAGTGAAACATCTGCAAATCCCTCCCGTTAATATGACAGGTCCGCATTATGACCAAAATTTTCGGGAACGACCATGGTCATAATAACGAGGGTTCACTGTACTGAAGTACGTAGGCTATACGGGCTTGATGAGCTACTGTGTGAGTTATAAAACGAGTTAAGTGCTTCCCGTGACACAAGTTAAATGTTCAGTTATGAGAGCCATTTCGTACTCCGTAGAAGTTCGCAGGAAGCATGTGTGACTATTATCATAATACAATACATACCTCTGAACGCAGCCAGTTTGTACTATTCCTGAGGTCTAGAACCTGGCTTTGTAGGCTCTGGACAGTAGGAATGATGTTCGACAATGCACCCATCTGCGGAGAAATACAGATTTATTTACGTTGACGCGTGCAAAAATAGGGCGGAATTTGTACGGTGCTTTTCTTTCTGTACTGGCTGTGACTCAATATGGCCTGTGACACAAAGTATGACAATAGATAAATATGGTAAATAAAATATGGTATAGGACAAGAATCTCTCTAGCTGCGTATTCAACCTTCTTCTTTTGTTGTCAGACGAGTATTTTCCTAACGAGGGCGGAGCTTGGGCACAGCTATACTCTCTGTTCCAGCTTCATGTTGGAACATCAGCATCTACGACCTGTACCCTGTTTTCATTGACGTCACTGCAGTATACGAAGTTCTTACAAGTATTTCGCCGTAAAGAGAAAAAAGGTCCTCATGGCTTTAGTACTGAAGGAAGAGCGTGTATCTTCCTGCCTACCCTGCTAAAAAATTACGGGCTTCAGCGGAAACCGTTGGTGTCTCTTTTGCATGTTCTCGAGCCGCTTCGCGACACCCCTCAGTTTGGGAAGCACTGTCGTACCCATTGAAAGTTGGTAAAGTTGGAAAGATGCGAAAAATCTCTTTAATGGGAAGGCTAGACCTCAAACTAAGTACGAATAGAATTACTAGACTGTGTAGCGGTAAGAAAAACGACGATACAATTGATACGAGTGATTTCTGTTATGATACACGCTTACACGGAAATTCTTCTTACCTGGTCCGTGCTGAGAATCGGTGCCAGTCTTGCGTGAGCATTTTTCACCTGCGCAGCAGAAACGTCACAATACGTGTTTAGAAAATTACAGGGCGCGGAAATCATGGTCAGGAATTTTATTCCCGACAGAATGTGACACAACGTGCCGATGAATAGGGACAAAGGGAGGGTGCTAAATTAGTAGTTAACATGACGATGTAGTAAATATAATAAATACGAGTACATGGGTCGTGGCACTTGGCCGGATTATGCGAACTAAATGTAAAAGAGGGCCACGTGCATTGATGTGAACCCGTATGCAAAGCATTACAGCAAAGCCTGAAAAAAAAAAAAAAAACGACCGGGAAACAGAAACCGACGTAACATACACGAAGCAGCGCCTTGGGCTCTGCGTAACTCTCAACAGTGTAAAAATTATAATAGGGAAGCAATTGCTAATATTCCCAATTCGCATCCCATGTCTGCGAATGCTTGCAATGTCATGAAGTAGGATAACTACCTACGGAGGTAGTCACCTTTACACCGACTCTATCGTACATACCAGGCAACAACGTTTTCAAGTGGGGATTGCCTTTTGTACATGCCATACCGTGCGAACAACTCTGAAACTCCGGAAGGGTCGCTCCGGGGGTCAGTACAACAACAACAGGGATGACGATGGGATGAGGTGATTCACCGCAAAAATTGCGGTACCATACCTCAGTGGATGTGGGTTAGTATATATGAGTGGGATGATGATGAAAAAGATGAGGCATACACACTCGCGCACATACATTGCCACACGCAAATGAGATTTCACACACACACGGGTGCGTCTAACTGATGGGGTTAGTAGTTCATCCGGTCGGCCACTGGAGATGTAATGCAGTGAAGATCACATCTCCGCATTCTTGGCAAAAGCTCTGAGGTCAGAGGAGTTCAAGCAGGCTAGCATATACGTCAAGAACACATAGAATGAGTGCAGGCATTGACGGTGCTGCACAGAGTTGCTTGCTGCACAACAAGGACCCAAGATTGCTGCAAGGCTGAGCGGCTTGTTGTTTATACAGGTCAGTTGGAACTAGAGCGTTGCTTTCTCCGAAATGTATAGAGGGCAGTCGATGAGGACGTGTTGAATGCGTGCCACCATGCCGAAGCATACCCTAGTCTGTGTCTGAACTGCGGGGTGAAGGCCACATTGAGGCGAAGTCGATGCAGAAGGGAGGTGAAACAGCGGGGCAAACGGCCTGGGAGGGAAAACGACAAAGTTGGATCGACGGCGTGCAACAAGGACCTGTCTCGAATGTCCCGGCGATATTGTTGGGACTACGCCGTTGGCTGCATTCTTCACCAACACGTGACCGTTAGTGAGGAGGAAGCTCTCCTTTTCCCCTCTTAGTTACCTCTCACTTTACCGTCTCGTATCTGCATGAGTGCACCCTTGAAATCAGGTTTCACGTGTAACGGTAGTTCAGTTCGTTAGTTCGCGTGGTTCTGCACTCCTACGTGTCTGGAAAGCTACCACTTCAACTTGACGCTTTGCGGTAACTTTGCTGCTTCTATATCATGATTGGTATTGTCACGAGCTTTTCGTGGAGTGCAGGTTCTACATAGTTCGCCGTGAGTTTGACAGGGAATGTTAGGAATATGCACGACGCCCAGTGCAATTTTCGTAATTACCAATATGTACCTGTTACAAGTTAAAAGTAACTCAAATCAAAGGTTCCCCAGTCGAAAAAAACATCAGATCCGGTCTGGTGTGTTTTTTTGCTTTCACACCGGTTGCGAGAGCTTCCAAGAGCGGGCTAAAGACCATGGCATACAAAGCAGGAGATAAGGGACAACCATGTCGCACCTCCGATTTGATGGAAAAGGTACCAGACATTCCCCCGTTGACTCCAATGCAGGCAAAGATCAGGAAAATATCTTCCCAATCATCGCCGACAAAGATGCCTCTTCTTTCTTAGGATAGTCTTTCTTATGCACTGCCCTAAAGTCCGTGCATACAGCCGACATTCGCGGAGCCTCGTGCAGTGCATTCCCCAGGAACGACAAGATGCCGTGGAGGGCAGCACAGTCTTAGTGAGCATACCAGAACTTGATGTGCCACTCACCTTGACCGTGACCAATGAACCGCGTGAAAGATTAAGGTGAAATCTTCAAAGAGCTGTACTGCAAGCGTTAACGAAGGTGCTCGCACGGAATATCGAGAACAACCTTTCCATGGAGCGCTACAGCAAGCAATACTGCATCGCGACCGTTCGTTAGTAATCGAGGATACGTTCCACCAAGGCAGACCACGTTAACGAAGGCGCATGAAAGTCCCTAGATTTTGTTGCATTTGTAGGCATTGAAGTATTTGTATGTAAGTCTACGTAGTGAGTACAATATCCCTGAAGGTTTTTTTTTCCTTGCCAAGGCGTTTGCGACTTACAAGAGGACACTTTTGGTGAGAGGAGAGTAAAGGCACTTACCGTATCCAACATGGCGGCTACATCTTCACCGTTGAACAGGATACCACCACGCCCCGACCCTGTGCGAAAGCTGATATTCTTTCCCTGAGCTGTGCTGATAACCAAGTGGCCCCCTTCACCAGCCAGTTTTGGGCTGCAAACAAGGAGGCACGGGGACATTGTTCGTGAACCCGCATCTGAATAGCGACAGAAGTCCCTCGCCGCTGGGGTGAGGGAGACGAGATGAAGCCTTAACGACTGGTGCATTATCGAGACTCCGTAACACACGAAAAACAGGCGTAATAAAAAGACGAATTGTTGGATAGCTAAGTATCATCACTCCCACTTGCATCATTCCGGCAACTATACGCAATGACTAGTTCCTTTGTGTATTTTTCGATAAGAGTGCGAGAATGTGTACAGCTTGTTGGCTGGGACTGAACATGATTGAGAACGCCAGGGACTTTCCTGACTAGTTGTTTGTCCAAATAAAATCAGTCGCTAGTTGGACGCTTCCGTGTGTGTGTGTCCCTCGGAGTTCTCAATCATGTTCAATACTTTTCGGTCTGGAATATATTTTACGACAGGTGTGAAATGTACCAGTGAATATGGCCGTGCAAAGCTCGAGATTTGCCATAAGCGTGTAAGAAAACTTTACCCATGCACAGTAGACAAAGTTACGAGTAAACGTATAAACACTTTCAAAATGTGCCTCATATATAAGGGGTATACCATAATATAAGGTATACCAAACACATCAGCACCACGCTCTTAAAAATGAACTTCACCACATAGCACGCTCCTAGCCAACCATCACCCCGAATGACAACATTCTCGCCCTAGATTTGTTGAAAACGGGAGGAGGAGCCTATTTTGTGCCATTATGCACGGCACAAAATAGACTCCTCCTCCCGTTTTCAACAAATCAGGGGCGAGAACGTTGTCATTCGGGATGGTGGTTGGCTAGGAGCGTGCTATGTGGTGAAGTTCATTTTTAAGAGTGCACCTCTGCGCCTGAAAGAGGGAGGGCGTCCCCTCCCCCCTTCCGACGGCCCTGCCCCCTCTTGGAGAACTTCGCGGGTCTTGAACGGCACGATATTATTTTGGAATCTCACGAAGAACGCCACTTTCGTGCTCGTTATTTAAAGAAAAGAAGGAAGATGGAAACAAAGCCACGAAAGTCATCAAAAACTTATCGCCGGCGCGAATATCTGTCAGGAACGAGACTAAGGCACGCAGCGCAAACAGATTTACATGCGGGGGTCGGGCACACAAAGCCGTAGATAACCTAAGAGGGCGACTGCGTGTCTATCTCTCAGAAAAAAGGGTGGACTAGTTACACCTTTCAGGAGGTAATAGTTGTCGCATATGTTGTGCCTAAAAGGTAGCAGAGTTCTACCTGCTACCTACGAATGATAGGGTTACCGCTACTGATTCGGCGAGCGAGAGGGGGCGTACGCCTTTTTGGTAGCAATTTGAATATATGATGATTGCTCTTTGCCACCTTTCTACACCCCTTATCGGACGCGATGTTGACCTACACTCCAAAAACGGAACTTCACCGCATAGCACACTGTGCGCCAACCATTGCCACGAATGATATAGGGTTATCGCCTCTGATTGGAAGACAGAATGAGTCGTACGCCTTTTAGTGGCAATTTTCATGCATACAAATTACCACAAAAAGGCGTACGCCCCCCTCTCTCTTCGAATCAGAAGCGATAACCCTATCATTCGTGGCAACGGTTGGTGTAGAATGTGCTATGCGGTGAAGTTCCGTCTTTATAGTGTACGTGGTAACTATAGAAGTGGCCACCATTTCACACCCTCTTTTCTTAGAGCGTAGGACCGCGAGCGAGCGCCGAAAGTTTCGATGGGACATCAGAGTATCGCGTGCACAACACCAGTATATGCTCTGAATCTTCGAGGACGCCACAGTCAGGACTGTTGTGACAGCATGTGACAGGACAGGATGGAGTTGGGCGAGTCCGCCTTCCCTATCGTGTGAAGCAGCCGAGCAGTATACCCGACATTTATCGGGTAAACACAAACAAGCCCACGCCACAGCCTCCGGTGCCACGAAGACTTCCGGTCCTTCCGCGACTAAGGACGCTCGGAAACCAGCCACCATGCAGGCTGATATCTTTCACTTTCCTGATTTGTTGAAAACGGGAGGCGTACGCCTCTTTGTGGCAAATTAAATTGCCATAAAAAGGCGTATACGGCCCTCTCTCTCCTCAAATCAGAAGTGATATCTGTTTCAATCGGCATAGTGGTTGGCGCAGGGAGTGTTTGCTGCGAAACCGGATGCCGTTTTGGCAACGAACCGGAAGCGGTGCAGAAATGCATGGGTAGGGAACATTGAGCCGGAGCTGGTGGATAGTTCTCCACTCCTAGAAATGAACTTCACCGCATAGCACGCTCCTAACCAACCATCATCTCCAATGATACCGTTATCTGCCCTGATTTGTTGAAAACGGGAGGCGTACGCCTTTTTGTGACACTTATGCTGTTCATAATTGTCACAAAAAAGGCGTACGCCTACCGTTTTCAACAAATCAGGGCAGATAACGATATCATTCGAGATAATGGTTGGCTAGGAGCGTGCTATGCGGTGAAGTTCATTTTTAAGAGTGTAGGGCAAGGGAAATTCGGCTTTAGCCCCGCCTGTTAAGTTGTCGCAAAGAGAAGCGCAAGGTATTTGTGGGGAGAGGAGGAAGTGCTCCCGCCTCTTGTATTACCTTTCTTTTCCCCAGTTTGACCTTGATGCTGGCGACAACCGACTCCCCAAAAAGAGAACAAAACAACCGTCTTATCACAAAGAAGCCAAGACATATGAAGGCGAAATTCTCTGCAAAAATGAGGCAAGCGGGGCCTAAGCGAAATTTTTACTAAGTTATAATGACTATTTCCGTTGCGATACTGTGCAAAGTCTTGGTTGGGTCCGTGGTTAACCGCGGAGGACTTCATATTTCTGTTAAAAAAAAGTGAGGTTCACTTGACAATTTTCAAAGCTCAAGTGAAAAAAAAATAAATTTCCCGAAATTGAAAGTTGTCTAAAGCCTTCCTCAATGACGGCAAAGTTTCAGAAGGTAATTGCCGAAAGTGCGACAATCCTCAAGTGAAACACCCTGTATATACTAAGGGGGTTTTAATTAAGAGTGACCCTAATTATTAAAAAAAATGTACTTGAGATAAAAATTAGAAACCTTCTGCGTCACACTTGTGAAGGGTTTTGCCGCCCAAACAGGTGGTTTCCATCAGCGTACCTCATTAATTAACTTAACTGAACTAAAAAATTCCCAAGGAAAGGTAACGTTTTTTTTTTTTTGCGCTAATTAGAAAGTCCATGGCCACAACACCCCATTTCAGTCACAATTACAGGATCTTTCACGATCTTTCCACACAAATTTGACACCCGAAAACACGTAAAAACTGTTCGAAACACCGTCGCTCATCAAGGCGCGCTCGTTCAAGTTTGGCAAAAGGGCAAGGGTGCAGGCCAGCTGGTACATGGTGAAAAATCGGAACCCGAGAAAGGGACAGAGGAAGGACGACACGACACGTTCTCGAACACAGCAAACCCTTTAAAGGGTTTAAGGGTTTAAAGGGGTAAAGGGTTAAAGGGTTTGCTGTGTTCGAGAACGTGTCGTGTCGTCCCTCCTCTGTCCCTTTCTCGGGTTCCAATTTTTCGTTCAAGTTTCTCCGCATAAAGTATGGGGAGAAGGAAAGGACAGCACTGGAAACAGCACAGAACATCCGATGTCAGTGATTATCGGTAAGTGATGGCTGCGAACAGATAAGCATGCGAAGACAAAATGTGTGACTGGGCCGGTCCCTCCCTACCCCTTCTTTTTCTGTTTTTCTCATGCTAGCTGCAGCTACACTCTTAAAACTGAACTTCACCTCGTAGCACCCTCCTAGTCAACCATCATCTCGAATGATATCGTTATCTGACCTGATTTGTTGAAAACGGGAGGCGTACGCCTTTTCTGCGACAATTATGACCTGCATAAGTGTACACAAAAAAGGCGTTCGCCTCCCATTTCCATCAAATCAAGGCAGGTAACGATATCATTCGAGATGATGGTTTGCTAAGAGCGTGCTATGCGGTGAAGTTCGTTTTTAAGAGTGCACTCTTAAAAATGAACTTCACCACATAGCACTCTCCTAGCCAACCATCATCCCGAATGACAACGTTCTCGCCCCTGATTTGTTGAAAACGGGAGGAGGAGCCTATTTTGTGGCGTGCATAATGGCACAAAATAGGCTCCTCCTGCCGTTTTCAGCAAATCAGGGGCGAGAACGTTGTCATTCGGGATGATGGTTGGCTAGGAGAGTGCTATGTGGTGAAGTTCATTTCTAAGAGTGTGTAGCTGTTCCATGCGCAGTGGGATTGTCTTTCTGCCTTGCCGATAGCGTCACCACTGATGAAATCCGAAAACGGGCTTGCAGGGATGGCAAGTTTTCGGGTGTCGAATTTTTGTGGAAAGATCGTGAAAGACACTGTAACTGTGACTAAAATAGGGTGTTGTGGCCATGGCCTTTCTAATTAGTGCAAAAAAAAAAAGTTACTTTTCCTTGGGAATTTTTTGAGTTCAGTTAAGCTAATTAGACAAATTAAAGAGGTACACCGATGGAAACCACACGTTTGTGCGGCAAAAACTTTCACAAGTATGACGCAGAAGGTTTCAAATATTTATCTCAAGTACTCTTTTTGAATAATTAGGGGTCACTATTAAGTGAAAGGCAATGTATGTGTATGTTTACAGTTTGATCGTGCACTCCCAGCCTTAGGACAGCTGTTTCGCTCTACTTGGATTTCGTCAGCCGGTGCGAGAAAGCGACATAACCTTGGGTCGGCGCCAAAAGCGTGTCTGGGCGAGACATCTGTGTTCGACGGTGACGGCGCCACCTGTGGAGGCCGCAATGCAAGCCAGAAAGAACGTATCCAAAGGCTCGCGTTTGCACTGCGCCCTCCACAGGTGACACCGTCACCGTGGAACACTGATATGTCTCGCGGAGACACACTTATCGCCGACCCAAGATCGTGTCACTTCCCTGCGCCGAGCTGATGAGCTTCAAGTAAAGCGAAACGGCTGTCCTCGGCTGGGAGTGTACGATTAAATTATAAACGTATTCTGAACGTGCAGCCACAGAGCTTCGGCTATTTTTCCTGAAGAGCGTTGAGTGCGACAGACGAACTTGCCCACCATGCTGCCTTCGGAGTGTAATAGCTTCGGATCGTAGGATCGCCAAAACATAGCGTTTTGATGTGCATGTCTAGCAGATATAAATGTTTACAACGTTACTTTTCAAAAGTTTGGGGATGGTTTCACAACCACGTTAATCAATCGTTGTGATGGCGAATTACATATTTTGTCTCCAAAAGAAGTGCAAAACCGATTTTTAGAACTAATTTTATCGGTACTATATAAAATATATTTTATGACAAGCTCATTTTTTAAATAAAAGAAGCTATGATTGGGGCTCAGGTGTTTTTTTTTTTTTCAGATTGGTTATACTGCACGGCAGGCACTCTGTGCGAGAAAGTACGTGTGCGTTAGGCAATTAATTACCAAAAGTTCATTATTCACCTTTTTAATCAGCTGTCTCAAGTCGTAAAGTCATGAATTATCGTTAACCTTTTAATCAGAGCTTTTCGTGCAAATGTGAGAAAGAATAGGCGGAGGCAGTCATTATTTAAAGGCATCCATCTTCTTAAAAAAAAGTACCGAGACGAGCGCGCACTTCGCGATATTAATCGACAGATATTGCCATGCAAATCATCCAAAACGGACACCATACGCGTCGGAAGATGAGCCCATTCCACGGTGGAGTACCATGCGGTGGAGCTGAGCTCCTGCCAATACCCCTGTCAGACGGCCACGATAAATGCCATTTCATGCAGTGCTACGGGAAATGGCAATTACCTGCCAGCAGTGGCGTAGCCACGGGGGGGCTAGGGGGGGCTCGAGCCCCTCCTACCTGCCACGACGGGCCCACGCAAATCGCGCAAAACCGAGGAGAAAATAATACATGGGGGGTTGGGGGCAGAGTGACGATCGCGAAAGTTCTTACAGTTCATGGCGTCTATCTAATCGGCACTCTTGAATGGTTTTCAAAGTATGAGCTTTTCAAAATCCTTCCGATCTCGTGACACCGCCTCATTGGACATCACTGCGAAATCGTATTGTGAACGCCCAAATCAAGCCCTTTCACCATCACCACCACCACCACCACGCCCAAATCAATTACCGCATTTTACGGTGTGCACAAGTATTGTGTGTTGTCGCACCCAGGATCAGCGGGGGGGGGGGGGGGAGTTTTCGTATGGAGCCCCCCCTACCTTGGCGGTCTGGCTACGCCACTGCCTGCCAGTCTGTCCGTGGTAGAAAACCGCTTTGCGGCCCAATTACGCCTTCAACGCCAGAAGGAGCTGTAACTCGTCGAAAAACCCACTGATGGTGTAGACATATCGCAGCAATTGAACGAGGAACGCAACACAGAAGACCACAGGACGATATCGTTGGTTTCCAATGTCACTCCTTTCGGGACATCAAGCGGTGCATTGCCGCTACTGTGGCTGCCACACCTCACCACAATATTAGGTACACTCTTAAAAATGAACTTCACCACATAGCACGCTCCTAGCCAACCATCACCCCGAATGACAACGTTCTCGCCCTAGATTTGTTGAAAACGGGAGGAGGAGCCTATTTTGTGCATTATGCACGGCGCAAAATAGGCTCCTCCTCCCGTTTTCAACAAATCAGGGGCGAGAACGTTGTCATTCGGGATGGTGGTTGGCTAGGAGCGTGCTATGTGGTGAAGTTCATGGCAAGCCCTATCACCACCACCACCACCACCATCATTTTTAAGAGTGTAGAGCAGAAAAAGAAGAAAAAAAAAACTACTGGGGAAATAACTGAAGCGTTCCACTTAGCAAAACTTGGACCAGAGCGCTACATCAGCGACCCTTCCATCTCACTAACCCCCTCTGAATTGGGATATTTGGGACGCGCTGAAAGCTGATATCCAAGGCAGACCAGCGCGGGTGCTCCCGCGAAAGGAAGAAACTGTCGCCTCTCTCTCTCTCTTTCCTCCCCCACAACCACCCTCACTCTCGCTGTTTCCTGTCATAAATTTCTCCAGTTGTGATTGCAGGCATATCGTGCCCTGTCTTCTTCTGTGTTGTGTCCCTCGTTAGATTGCTGATATATGTCTACACCTTCATGTTATACCAACTACTCCGTATATCTGCAGTGTTAACGAAAACCCATTTTAAAGCTTTAACTTTAAAGACTTCCTTTTTTTTTCGCGCGTGCGTGATATGAAACGCGAAGAACGAAGGGATGGAGCGGGGGATGGAACCAAGCCGGAGACGCTATAGGAACTTGGTGACATGGCACGTGTTGATTACACTGCGTCGTCTTTGGCTATTGAAGATGAATGCGATGCGACGTGTGCTTGTGTTTCAGCTAACGTAAAAGAACCCCCAGTAAGCAAAATTGAATAAATCAATCTCAAATTAATTGAAATAAATGTACTGTGGCACAGCTCATGGACACAGACATCGCTGCCCAGATATCGCAGTGAATCCCCCTAAGTATAGCCCCCTCTCTCACTGCCGTCAGAAGGTCAACAAAAAAGAAAACGCCCATTCGCACTACCGGCATCGTAAATTCAAGTTAACTTCATTCCCGCTCTATGCTGTACAAACCGCCTTCCAGGACCTGATGTTTGGCGCCCTCGCTGGCGAGGGCGCCCGGGGCGGCTGCCCCTCTCGCCCCTCCCCATCGCTACGGCTCAGGGGCCGGATTCACAAAGAGCTCGTGCGACGGAATCTGTCGTAACTCCGTCGTACGAAAAAGTTACGAAGAAGTGTAGATTCACGAAGGGCGCGCGTCGCAAAATCTTCGCAGCTTACGGCGGAATCCTGCGAGAGCTCCCGAGCAGTCTTACGAAGAAAGATGGCGGCGTTATTTGGCAGCGGTGGATTTGGAGACGGGAAACAAAGACTCCGTAATAAGCTCGAACGCATTGCACTTTGACACAGAACCTTCGAGACCATCCCCGAAGTGACATTGAGGCACTTTTTTGCTTGGTAACCTTCAACAAATGCTTCAACTTTGTGCTCCGTAAAATCGGGTCGCAGGGATTTTTCAAGCATCCCCTACACCCCGCTAAAACACCCCCAACACCCCTCCAAATTGTCTGCAAGAATGGCAAAAGAAGCCATAAAAGCTGCAAAACTGAGTGCCACACACCGTTTACAAAACACCCTCACCCACCCCGTCCCCGAGACGAACATACTGGGAATATATTTGCTGTGTCATCGAACGCGTTTCGCCTGTGATTGCATGGCATCCATTATGGCTACCGAAAGACCGAGAGCACGTGCAGTAACAAAACATTTGGGGACGAACAACTTCGTCTTCTCCTAATGGGACGACTCTTATTGGTGCGATCACAAATTTTCGTCATCGTTACCATAGCGAAAACATAGTCTCGCACCCTTTGGCTGTTTGTCTCCGAGGTGCACGTGACAGGAAGCGAACAACTTCCTCTTCCTCGTCAAAGGGGGTACCCTCTCCACTACGATAGCTTTGTGAATCGCGCTTACGACGCCGTCGTACGCGCGTCGCAGGCTACGACGTCTTAGCGCATCTTAGCGTAACTTACGATCGCGTTTGTGAATCCGACCCCTGGGTCAGGATTCACAAAGAGCTCGTGCGACGGAATCTGTCGTAACTCCGTCGTACGAGAAAGTTACGACGAAGTGTAGATTCACGAAAGGCGCGCGTCGCAAAATCTTCGCAGCTTACGGCTAGAATCCTGCGAGAGCTCCCGAGCAGTCTTACGAAGAAAGATGGCGGCGTTATTTGGCAGCGGTGCATTTGGTGACGGGAAATAAAGACTCCGTAATACTCGCCAACGCATTGCACTTTGCCACAGAACCTTCGAGACCATCCCCGAAGTGACATTGAAGTACTTTTTTGCTTGATAACCTTCAACAAATGCTTCAACTTTGGGCTCCGTAAAATCGGGTCGCAGGGATTTTTCAAGCATCCCCTACACCCCGCTAAGACACCCCCAACGCCCCTCCAAATTGTCTGCAAGAAAGGCAAAAGAAGCCATAAAAGCTGCAAAACTGAGTGCCACACACCGCTTACAAAACACCCTCACCCACCCCCTCCCAGGGACGAACATACTGGGAATATATTTGCTGTGTCATCGAACGCTTTTCGCCAGTGATTGCATGACATCCATTATGGCTACCGAAAGACCGAGAGCACGTGCAGTAACAAAACATTTGGGGCATAGCCTCCTATACTGAGGGGCTATATATAGGAGGCTATGTTTGGGGACGAACAGCCAAAGGGTGCGAGACTATGTTTTCGCTATGGTAACGATGACGAAAATTTGTGATCGCACCAAGACTCGTCCCATTAGAAGAAGACGAAGTTGTTCGTCCCCAAATGTTTTGTTACTGCACGTGCTCTCGGTCTTTCGGTAGCCATAATGGATGCCATGCAATCACAGACGAAACGCGTTCGATGGCACAGCAAATATATTCCCAGTATACGATGAAAGATGAAAGTCACTGAAAAGGTTAGCCAGCTGTAGGAGTCGAACCCACATGTTTGTCCCTTCTATGTTGTTCCAGCCTCAGAACATCAGTTCTCTCATATTCCCAGTATGTTCGTCTGAGGGAGGGGGTGGGTGAGGGTGTTTTGTAAACGGTGTGTGGCACTCAGTTTTGCAGCTTTTATGGCTTCTTTTGCCTTTCTTGCAGACAATTTGGAGGGGTGTTGGGGGTGTCTTAGCGGGGTGTGGGGGATGCTTGAAAAATCCCTGCGACCCGATTTTACGGAACACAAAGTTGAAGCATTTGTTGAAGGTTATCAAGCAAAAAAGTGCCTCAATGTCAGTTCGGTGATGGTCTCGAAGGTTCTGTGGCAAAGTGCAATGCGTTGGCGCGTATTACGGAGTCTTTGTTTCCTGTCTTCAAATCCACCGCTGCCAAATAACGCCGCCATCTTTCTTCGTAAGACTGCTCGGGAGCTCTCGCAGGATTCCGCCGTAAGCTGCGAAGATTTTGCAACGCGCGCCCTTCGTGAATCTACACTTCGTCGTAACTTTCCCGTACGACGGAGTTACGACAGATTCCGTCGCACGAGCTCTTTGTGAATTCGACCCCTGGTCCCATGGCCAAGTATCCCAGTATCATGGCCACAGATACCGCAGTGAAAAACGCGAATTATTTGTCGTTGTAATTCGCGAGTGAGGTGAGACCGTGAATAAGTCGTTTAGGTGTTCTAACCGCTAATTAAATTGTGTTGACTAGCTCCATTCATACATCAAGAACGGTTGAGTCTCTCCAGTCCTGGTACCACGAACACTTGGGAGTAATGTTGGGATGCGAGATATCAGGAATCCTGCAATCTCGGCTATTTTTAACCTGCCGATATATTGGTATAATTTTCTTTAAAAAAAAAAGTAGTGTTCAACTTTAAGCGTGGTGTAGGAGGACTCGAAGGCTCTTCTAGATCGTGTGACGTCATTCTCTAAGAAACGTCCACAATGACAAGGGCCAACAAGGGCATACGGAATATCACGTTTGAATACGAAACCGAAACTACCACGGGTTTTCGATTTGTGCACCGTGCAGTTCAGACTGTCAAACGGGATAGCTCTATAGTTGTCTTCAATTTAAGAAGGAACAGAAATGTGGTCCGCCAGCTACAAACGCCGCTGGAGATAAGGCGACACCACAGCACGCCAGGAGAACTACTGCAGCGCCTCCATGCGCCCATGCGCCATCAGTAGACGAATGGCAGAGAGGGCTCGCGTAGTGTCATGCGGCCAGTCGAAGCATCCAATACGAAAGCAGCGTGAGTATGATGGATTATATTATATGGCAAAGGAGGAAGCGTGAACTCTCTGCGTGAATCATCCTATCCGCGGCGCAGTAATATTTTGAGAGCTGACGGACTACATTTCTTTTCCTTCTTAAGTTGAACACGACTATAGTTTCACACTATCCCTCGGATAGTGGCAAAAGTAGCTTTGATCAACCGTACACTCTTAGAAATGAATTTCACCGCATAGCACGCTCCTAGCCAACCATGATCTCGAATGATATCGTTATCTGTCCTGATTTGTTGAACACGGGGGCGTACACCTTTTTTGTGACAATTATGAACGGCATAAGTGTCACATAAAGGCGTACGCCTCCAGTTTTCAACAAATCAGGGCAGATAACGATATTATTCGAGATGATGGTTGGCTAGAAGCGTGCTATGCGGTGAAATTCATTTTTAAGAGTGTAGCGGCGTCCTCTGCGAAGAGAGCTATGATGTTTAGCGACCCCACATTGGGTGAATGAATTTTACTTGGCTCGGCGGGGGATAGAACCCGTTCAGCAATACGACACGTTGCCGACTGATCCACAGGGTCGCCACTGCTGCACGGTGTCCTTTAGTTGCTTGGTGGACGGCTTCGTTATCCACCGTTTTTCATTTTCCACCCGTAGATGCGGCTTCAGGCTCTACCATTTGCCGTACTAGTTATTTATTTATTTGCTACTACTAACTACTACTACGACTACTATTAGTTGCGGAGAACGTCCTCGTCTTTTTTTTTTCTTATTATTTTATGAAATACGTGGCGGTGCAAGTAAAACTAACATTTCTTTGGTAAGGTCAGGTGCATAGGTGCGCACTTTGTGGTATGTATTGGTATGTGTGTAAAATCTAGTCCCGAGGAAGGCCTGGGCTTCTTTGAAAACGAAAAATCTCTTTTGCATTGCTTCCAATGTGTTCGTCTTGAGTGGTATACAAGCATACTCTATGTACGCCCAGAATCAGAGTTCAAGGTAAGTCGTTACAAGTAACTCGTTACTGTAACTAAGTTCCTTTTTTGTTAACTTGTAACTTAACTCGGTACTTTTTCGCCGAGGTAACTTTCAGAGGAACCCTTTCTTTTTCAGGTAACTTTTCCAATGTAAGTTAAGTTCCAAGTTACTTTTAATTCGCTTTTCACTCACGTCCACATATTTTCTTGCTTTCTCTCCGGTTCCTTCATTGCGTTTCTTTTTTTTTTTTGCCATAAAACGTGATATTCAATCAATACCAGTATTTTATTCAGGAAGCAAGAACCGCTGCCATTGAAATGAAGCTGAACCATCGTGCGCCCACACGAAGTACGATGCAAAGCTTGTTGCACTCCTCCTCATGCAACTCAACTGCTCATGCGCGCTGCACATGCGTAATGCTATTTTGTGTCCGAAGTAACTTGGAAGTAACTCGTTCCTTTTTTTAAGTAACTCAGTAACTGCGAGTTACATTTCAGGCTGAAGAACTTCGTTATGAACTTAGTTACATTTTTCACATGGTAACTTAACTCGTAACGAGTTCTTTTTGATGGGTAACTTCTCAATCTATGCCCAGAATCATGTGGCTAACGTCACGTTACCCATACACTTCTCATAGTCTTACATATCTACACTTTCACAGAATGTTACATATTCTTAATATGTGTGTAATACGCACATATGGATATAAAAGCTACTTCACCATTATTCATTCGCGTCTAAGTGATGGATCTCAACATAGGCCTCGGGAAGTTATACGAAGGCTTAATATATACATACTACACTTTTGGTACTGCTTTTCGTTTTCTTCTGTTTAGAAATGAATGTACGGGTTATACCCTTCAAGATGTAATTTGTTTAACACGGAGTTTCTGTTAAAGTACACTCTTAAAAATGAACTTCACCCCATAGCACGCTCCTGGCCAACCATTATCTCGAATGATATGGTTATCTGCCCTGATTTGTTGAAAACGGGAGGCGTACGCCTTTTCTGTGACAATTATGACCAGCATAAGTGTCACAAAAAGGCGTACGCCTTCCGTTTTCAACAAATCAGATCAGATAACGATATCATTCGAGATTATGGTTGGCTAGGAGCGTGCTATGCGGTGAAGTTCATTTTTAAGAGTGTAGATTAACGTTTGTATAATGTGTTATCGCCTCGCGGAAGGCACATGCGAGCAAGATAAAATCAGCGTACACGGAGTCGCTCTTTTATCTTATGCAAAAAAAAAAAAGAAAGAGGCGATTACATTTGATGAAATCGTAACTCACTTGTTAGGAAATGTATCTCCGGAAAGCGACGTAACCCAGGCACAACACAGGGCCACAAGCAACGCTTCACGAGGCTTCAACATATTCCGCCGTTGTGAGCGACACTCACACGCAGGCACACGCGTGTAGTGTGTGTGTGTGTGGCAGTGCAGGGACCGGGACGGCACCGCACGCCCCCCATGGACGGACGCGTCGCAGGTGCGTCTTTTTACGCGCGGCGGGAATCGCTTACGCGTCGCGCCCCTTGATCTTCTTACATGTCGGTCGTCCTATAACGCCGATGCGACAGAGTTTTAGCGGTAGGACGATGGGAAAGATGAAGAAAGCACGGCTCGGACAGTGTCCGGATTTTTCGTACCTATAGTGACCGAAGGAAAGATAAAGACTTGTTTGTAGCTCAGTCGCTATCCATGTTGGTTTTCCGGGGTCCTTCCCACTTCGCCGTCCCTACAAATTGTGAGTGAGTTATCTCCCCCTGACGGGAGGAATCACGTGTTACGTGACCTTCTGACGCCATCCATCACTCTTAAAAATGAACTTCACCACATAGCACGCTCCTAGCCAACCATCACCCCGAATGACAACGTTCTCGCCCTAGATTTGTTGAAAACGGGAGGAGGAGCCCATTTTGTGCCATTATGCACGGCACAAAATAGGCTCCTCCTCCCGTTTTCAACAAATCAGGGGCGAGAACGTTGTCATTCGGGATGGTGGTTGGCTAGGAGCGTGCTATGTGGTGAAGTTCATTTTTAAGAGTGCACTCAAACGTTGCCTGCCTGCGTACTGTTGATGAGGCCCAACAAGGCCGAAACAGCTGTCCAGTACTGGCATGGCGACGTTTGAGTTACAAACCTACAAATTTCACTGTTCTCCGTTCGCTTCTCACTTAGTATCGGCGCCGATACAGCGAAATGAGCTCAGCTTGTTCTCGCAGACAGTGCTGTCTGCGAGGCAGTCCATTTTCGGTGCAATCTGTATCTCCTGAAAGGTCGTGAAATGCATGGAAACAGGTTAAAACGCTCGAATAAAAGTTTCAGAACGAAGCTTATCTGCGAGCGCTTCGTCTCTAACCTTGCTTTTTGTGTGCACCGATTCTTACAGACAACCCAGAAAGAAAGCAAGAAAAAAAAAAGACACGGATAAGCTTATTCTTACACAATCGTCCACAATTTATTGGCATTAAAAGCCTCAGCATGCTTACAGCTTAACTTCCTTATTGTGCTCCAGCGCGTCCGCCACGCTAAGCCTAACCATCGCGTCCTGAACAAAAATCTGCATTTCGTTCGCTAAAACGACTTCGATAAGCTTCGAGAACACGCGCGGAACCACGGAAACAGATGGCACGTTGCTTGGTGATATCCTACTTTGAAGTACGTTCACTCTCAAGCCTCGCGCATATAAGCTTAGATATTGCAATTTGTGATTCTGCTGGGGTGGATTTTGAGATTCTGGGTGCGCTAGGATGTCGTGGCTTAACTGGGTCGGGAGTCCAAGAACATATATTCATTTTTCGACCCAGCCCCTTAATACGTCATTCAATGCACTGCGCACATAGGCTTCGAAGTTAGATAACTTCGAAGCCTATGTGCGCAGTGCATTGAATGACGTATTAAGGGGCTGGGTCGAAAAATGAATATATGTTCTTGGACTCCCGACCCAGTTAAGCCACGACATCCTAGCGCACCCAGAATCTCAAAATCCACCCCAGCAGAATCACAAATTGCAATATCTAAGCTTATATGCGCGAGGCTTGAGAGTGAACGTACTTCAAAGTAGGATATCACCAAGCAACGTGCCATCTGTTTCCGTGGTTCCGCGCGTGTTCTCGAAGCTTATCGAAGTCGTTTTAGCGAACGAAATGCAGATTTTTGTTCAGGACGCGATGGTTAGGCTTAGCGTGGCGGACGCGCTGGAGCACAATAAGGAAGTTAAGCTGTAAGCATGCTGAGGCTTTTACGTACCTAAACAGAAATTATGAAATGTGAAATTATTTTCTAAAGAAACTCTATTGTATTGACTCTGTAGAGACATTACGTACTGTACTTCATAGAGTGTCTATAGAAATTCGTATGGGATCCTGATGTGTTTCTACTGATTTCTTACGGAATATTTGTCATCGTAATTCTATAGGAACTCTCATGAGGTACGAATGAGAGAGCTTCGATCCCTTTTCTTGAGAATTCCTTTATAGAGGTGCGTCGTGTGCTTTTAGCGAAGCGAAATAAAATAAAGGAAACACTGTTCAACTGTCTCTTCCATCTCATCGTCATCGAGAAATCGTTGTCCTCAAAGTTGCTTCTTCAGATGTGGACATAGAAATAAATCATTGGCCCGGAGAAGCTGCTGGGCGGTAGGAGGCAAGAGTGGGGCGGCCTTTTTTTTTTCTTTCTTGAATTTTCCCGGACGCTTTTCTTTATTGCCTCACGCAACCGAACCAGCACTTGTTCATAACAGGCCCCTGTTAACGTAGCTTTGCATTGTTAGTAATAAATCCGCCTCTCACCCCCCTCCCCCACAAAAAAAGAGAGAGAAAAAAGAGAGAGAGACAGAAGAGAAAATGGTGCATGATCTTCTCCATAGAGGCTGGTTTGAATCCTATGATCGGAGAAGACTTCGTGTGCTTCTAGCCATGGCATCTTGCTCGCTCTCGGTGTCCCAGTCGTAGACCCAGCTTTCATCTAAGGTTTATTTATTACTATCACCTATTACCTTGAAGGAAGAAATCAATGTGCATGCAACATTGCAATACCAATACCGTCAGGATATTGCATAATTAAGCTTATAACTTAGTGAACTACCCTCTCGTATCCTATTCTGTGCAAAACGCAACGAGTGTGAACTGAAGATTTGAATTGAAGAGTTTAGCTAAACACTCAAATTTAGTTTCTCGTATACCACATTACTCGCGCGATTCTCCCTGGCTTTCTAGATTACCTTTGCGATTTTTTTTTTCTTAAAGGATCCACGAAGAGATCCCGGAAAAATCTGAGTTATCGGTGGCGAATGGACCTCAATATGAACTGGAATACCTTTATCCGATTTTTCCCATATTTCATTCAACGCGAGCACAGTACACACACACACACACACACACACAAAAAAAGGCCCCGTGCAGGCGGCCTGTCATCACATGCATCATGTATTCACTCCGAGGGTGCACTAAGCCAGTCCGCTGACATCACATCTAGCTTCTCCATTGCGCCGGCAACGGTCGTGTCGCAGCAGTCGCCTTTTTTTTACCGCGGTTTTTAGGTAATGCATTCGTTATTCTAACTAATGCTTGTCTCATACTCCACATGGTGGATGTTTTAGTGACCAGGGATGCATTACATATGCTTACAAAGCTCTTGCGGTTCTATTCATGGCCTCTGGGTTTGTAAAAAAAGAAAAAAAAAACAGAATTTTTAACGTGTCCAAATACATTCGTACGGGTCTGCCTTATGCAAACCCCTTAAAATTAAGTAGGCGCGACGCAGCGGTAGTTTATTGCTGCCATATTCTTCCGCATGACACTATAGTTATCGCATAATTACTCTGTGTCTGCAAGGAAATACTTCGAAGTCACTTTTTTACGATATGCATTATCACAGTAACGCATTTAATTTGTCCGTAAATCAAGGCTGCTGAAGGCGTATTACAGATGTAACGCGATGTGACGAAGTCGTACGCTTCTGCTGTTCCAAGGGATCTGCGTGAGCGTACTGAGTCTGTGTTGCCGCATGAAACCCGTACTTCATTGCACGTCCATAAACCCGAGCCTGGGGAGCAGGCGGAGATCCCAAAGTATAACCACCTGGTCCTCTGGATGCACCGAAGAAGTTGAGAGTAGCGCGGCTTGAAGCAGTCCGCCGACTTTCTGCGGAACCGCAACTCAGTCGAGACGCAGGAGGTGGTGACCGTGGCGGTAGCTGTGGTGCATAAGGTGCCATTGGTCGATTTACAGACAGCATAGGTGAGAAGTGCCCCATAAAGGGAGCAGGGACCATGTAGCGCTGAGCTGGAACGATGAACTGGGGGGATGACGGTGCCGTAAACTGTGGTGGTGGAGACGGCGGCGGCGACTGCACTATAACTTGTGGAGGCGGTGGCGGGGACTGCATGACGACTTGTGGAGGCGGTGGCGGAGACTGCACGATAACTTGTGGAGGCGGTGGCGGGGACTGCATGACAACTTGTGGAGGCGGTGGCGGAGACTGCACGATAACTTGTGGAGGCGGTGGCGGGGACTGCACGATAACTTGTGGAGGCGGTGGCGGGGACTGCATGATAACTTGTTGAGGAGGCGGTGGGGGCTGTACGATAATATGTGGAGGTGACGCTGGAGACCGTACGATAATTGGTGGTGGCGGTGGCGGCGACTGTACGATTATTGGCGGAGGAGGAGGTGGTGGCGACCGTAGGATAACTTGAGGCAGTGGCGCAGAGTGGATAGTCACCTGCGATGTTTGCGACCTGGACGACTGCAGGTTACGATATTTGCAGGAAACTTCGAAGGTTTGTTGAGATCCGTCACCGTGGTACGGCGGCGGTTCATAGTAGCAAGATATCTCATCGTAGGACTCAATTATATCGTGGCTGTGTGGAGACGACACGATAGCTGTGGCGTAGGAGAGAGCCGATGACGGTGCGCATTCGTATTGGGAGTCGTCATTTGGTGGAGCCCTGGTGCACGAGTGACGTGCTTCATAGTGCAAGGCACACCCTTGCCAAGGCTGCAAGGTACATAGTGCCGCCCTTGGTGCCATTGTTTCCAGGACGGACATGGCTATGTTCGTCTGATAATGGTTAGCCGGAGTTCGGACTGTAGTCGTACGCCGACAGGAAGGCGGTTCATTGGAAATAGTTTTTTGAGACGACGACTGCTCATCGCTAAGGCTACTTTGGTACCAAGGTTGTTCACTGGCGTCTGTTGCTCGACGCTGACGCTGTTTGTCCGCAATCATTCTTGAATCCTGCTCGTCGTTAACCTCACGAAGGTAGGACTGCCGTCTTTCAGAGTAAGGCCCTTTATCGACGGCTTGCAGATAGGAGGGCTGGTCATCGCCGCTACGTGCAGAGAACGTTCCCGACGACGACATTGTTGACGATTTTCTGCCTGTGACATATTCTTGTGCCTGCTTCGTACCGCGCTTGTCCACACTTCTCCTACGCCCTTTAGTCTTTATAAAGAAACTCGATGCCCCAATTGCCAGTGGTATAACGAGAACACTAATGGTTACCGCCAGGAGGAGTGCCACCCAGTGTCCCACCAGTTCTGTTGTGAACAGACTGCAGGCAACATCCATAAACGACGACACGATGCTGAGTGGGATGTAGCACGGCCCAATCACTTGTACTGTATCCTGTATTAGGGTTTCTGCATTTGTGACCGCATCCTTCAAGAACTGAGAGTAATAGGATGAAATCCGGGGTACTAAAATGTTCAGAATACCACTTTCATTCGTTGAGGTGACTCCAGTATCCGTTATACGGGCCCATTTGTTATAAATTTTGATTATACTCTGCCTCGATGCCTCGGTGTGGCTGACAGATGATGCTTTCTGGACAGCCATTAGTAGGAGCTTAACTATTGCAGTGTGGTCCCGGAGGGTCAGCTTGTCAGGCCCATTCACAGCAGACATCAACTGTGATGTCGACGTCCCCGGGATAGTTCGGAACAGCGGTGAATCATACTTGTAAGATGCATTTCGTTTTGGAACTTGTAGGTTTAAAATGGAGGTCGATTCGTTGCTACAACTGTTAAACAGTTCACTGGGAACCAGCTTTGTGAACGGTTGCCATCTGCGTTCCAGTGGCCATAACATCGCGAGCGCATCGTCCAGAACGCTGTAATGCTTCAAACGGTACGGGGCGCACAGATAACATTCTGTCAATGTACTGTACGCTGTCAGAGCTGTGGCCATAGACATTCCAGTTATCGAATGTATGATAAACAGACAAGCGCTAAAAATGAACGCGTAGCCGACAATGCTCGATGCCCGGCTTCGTTTGCTGGGCTCCACGTACGTGTTCCGAACGGTTGCACCGATCCCAAGACTGCATGCCAGCACTCCGACGGCAAGAAGCTGCAGCAGTATGAGAGCGAGGAGCCAATGCATAAAGTCCTCACTAAAATATTTGTACACGCCGTGCTTTTCTTCAAAATCTGATATCGACTTTTCTACGGCGTTGATTCCGTCCAGCGTGGTCCAGACGCCATGTTCGGTTTCATTGATGCCACCGATGGTGCTGTTCCTTAACCCTTGCACTATATCCGACCTTTCGGCTGCTGTCGAGTCCGAAACGTGTTGCACTACTCGGCTTATAATTATCTGGTGCTTTCGGTTGAGGACAGAGCACTGGTACTGGATGTCTCTGAAGGAACCGTCTTGCGGAACTGTCGAGTTTTCCTTCATAAGCCCTTTCAAGTATTTTACGTCATCCGCACAGTCACGCGCAACATTATAAAGAGGTGCATTCCGGTCTGCTAGAAGCTTGTCTTCAACGAAATTTCGAAAGCTCGTCTTGAACTCCGAAGATACGAGCTTCGTCGCCCCTGACATCGCTTCAGACCTTGCAGAGTCGTTCATA
Organism: Ornithodoros turicata; assembly: GCF_037126465.1. Lineage (NCBI taxonomy): Eukaryota > Metazoa > Arthropoda > Arachnida > Ixodida > Argasidae > Ornithodoros > Ornithodoros turicata. The sequence goes on along the minus strand of NC_088202.1, from coordinate 141,531,778 downwards.
TTCCGCAATACATCTCTCACGTATGCTCGCAGGTTTCTAAACGCCATCCCCTTCATGTCAGGAGCTTTTACGACGAGAGATGTTATCAATGTATCCCTAGTGTTGATAAGGCAGACGCATGAGTACATCAATGTCGCTAGAGAGAGGGCGAGAAGCACCATGCACACCATATAGGCCAGCGTGGATGTCTTTACTTCCCGCTTGCGTCTACGCTGTCGAGCTAGATGACAAATTCCTCCCACAGTACCTGATACAAGAAGAAATCCAACTGCGAACCAGAACACGTCGATGAAGTTATTGATGCTTTGCTGATGGTGGGAGATATAGCCGAGTAGCGTGTCTACATTTGGACTTGCAGCGGCGCTAGAGAAGAACTGAGCGTCGTCTGGTTCTTCAGAGAGCTTCTGAAGAGCCCACTTGCCCAAGTTACTAACAAGCGGTGACGACCCCTCCGGTAGAAAACCGTATCTCACCAGGGTGATACCATCCGGTTCCTCTGAAGAATTTTGGTCCGCAGAAGCGAATGTGTGCAGCACAGCCCGTGAAATGGTTCTGGAAGGCATTGTCGAGGAAGACCAGCGCAGAAGCTCCACAGGCCGCAACACAACCGACAGAACGAGGGCGCGTTCTTCTTCTTCTTCTTCCTAGAAGTGGCGAATAGTCCATACGCCCAGTGACCGTTGCGTTGATAAACTGGGCTTCTGGCTGAGCCGCTACGGGCAGCTGCTACAAGTAATAGCAGCGCTGTATCATCTCCTTGCCGCGTATACCAGTAAAAAAGCGTGAAACAAGGAAAAGAGTTAGGGACCCACGCAGAAGGGACAAATTCTTGTGGTTTGTCGTGTCTGTTCTTCGGCATCGTGACGGTGACTTAACGTGACCGAACCATAAAGGTGTATAAATGTTTTTGTAGTATGCGGTGCCTGGAGATAAATATCACCCACCTTTTATTTCATGGACAATACAGTAAAGTAAAGAAAGGCCCCGTGACCTCACTGCCGAGTGCTTAATAATCACTTTAATGTTCTTCGTTGCACTTCGTTGACGCTATTTCCGCGTGTGTTACTCATACTCAATATATAGGAACAATAGCAACACCAAAGACGCAGTTTTCACAATTCTGCTGGTAATATGCGTTGGCGGTATATGTGTAAAACAATTGCGTCGACTGCTGAAGCTGCGGGTGTGTGCACAGTGACCTTCTCAAACTCTCTAGTAGTATAACTGTAGGAGGAAATAACGAAGACAAGAGACGGACGACATACAGCACGGCCGCGTACGGGTGACGAGTACGATTGTATACGCAGTCGTGCTGTGTGTTGCCTGTCTCTTATCGTCGTTATTCTCTGCTGCGGTTATATTTCAAGTATAGCATACCAAATACCCCGACAACCCCTGGTGGACTTCGTCAAACACACAAGTGACAGAAAGAAACCAATGCAAAGATAAAGAAACCATAATCACTGGATCGTCCAAAACTTTGTGTGTTTTATCCCAACCACTATGTGCATATCACGTCTGCATTGTAGGATAAACATAAGAGGAGCTCCAGCATGCGACACCACGCTGCTGATGTCCTTTATTCGGCATCTAACCATCTGGGAAACCACTAACTACTGGAGCAACTCTTATACCCCTGTCACACGGGCATTTCGATCCTTCTCGAATCCGATCTGCATCGAACTTCCCGAGCACGCTCGAGTTTTGACGCTGCTACACGCGGCCACTTTCAATGCGCATTGAAGGGTTGACCTGTGCAAATGAATAAACGGAACTCATTACTTTCGCGTTTCATATATAACAGCGATATTAGTGGTAATTTATCGTATACCGATGTAAGCATCATTTGTAGCTTCGCGCGCATGTCCGTCTTAAGTTACGACAGTTCACCGGGGTCGAGGATGCAAATGGCGGCCGTCGAGCCGTCTTGAAATTCTCAATCCTGTTATGGGAACTGTCTTGAGTCAAGCAGGATCAAAGTTCGATCCTGCTTGGAAGCGGCCGTGCAGCACCATCCGATCTGCATTGGGTTCAAGCAGGTTCGGTCGAGCAGGATCGAAAATGCCCGTGTGACAGGGGTATTACTTCGTTATCGTAAGAACAAAAACAGACTCAGACCCAGTGCAAGTGATAACGGACGACGGCATGTGCCATCCGCGCAGGTACACACCCAGCTTCTATACTGTTGTCAAGCCTGTCATCGATGTCTGGAGGAACACTGTTGCAAGAAGCCATGTAGGTTTTACTACATTCCCTGCGGCGCTGCTTTTATTATGGCCGTTTTGTATTTAAAAAAAAATCAGTTGCCGTGCCCCTCCCTCTCCACGCGGCCAAGGAGTTCACGTCGCACCATTTTCTATTGAGTACATATACGTCATGCAAAGCTTGTTGTGTTCGGTCTCGCCTGAGTGGACAGTGGATCAGCGCTTACATCGTCAGTACCGAATACGTAGGGAGTGACTTTTTCGGGTTAAATGCATTTCTCAAATTCGGGGGGTAAAAATCGGGCGCTATTTTTAAATCTGTACTTCGGGGAGATATCGGGCGATAATCGTGCCTTCGGGTGTTATCGGGTGTTTTTGTTTCTCCTCTTGTCTATTAAGTCCTTGCCTAATATCTCCTTTTTTTTGTTGTTGTTATCGTTTTTTTGCGGGATCGTGACCTTCCAGCGGTAATCCCCGAAGGCATAGACAGTGTTGGCACACATGGGTGTATTGCTGGGAACGTAAGTAACCCATTGTTACACGTGGCGACCTTCGTTCGTTTCCAGTGGAAACGTCACTTGAGGATTTGATAGTGACTGGAATTCGCGGAGAAATCGGGTTTAACCCGAATTGGTCGGAGGTCAGTTCGGGGGGGAATAACCGGGCGGAATCGGGTTTAACCCGAAAAAGTCACTCCCTATGAATACGTAATGAATCTAAGACGTACTGCTCGCGATAGACTTGTATGCAGACTTGTACGTATTTTGAGTACGTACTCAAAATACAGTATTTTAAATACTTTTTCCGGTATTTTGGTACTCTACTCAATACTTTTTTGCGACAAGTATTTTTAATGTATTTAAAATACTTTTTTCGGTATTTGCTACTCAGTACTCAAAATACTTTCCTTCCTCGTCAAGCCATATCCAGCACGCTTCCCGCCGTGCCGAGATTTTCAGCTCACTGTAATTTAACCCCCTTTTTCATCGTTTTCTTTTTTTCGGGAATTCGCGAATCTGTCATTTATCCCCTTGTACAATAGGCTGGTCCCAAGCCTGGCCTTGCTTCTCAATAGCCAGCTTCGTCAGAAAACCGTTCCTATTCATATTGCCAGGTGAATCACCAGGGGATTAGGTACAAGATAATCCCGGCATTTATTTCCTTGGTCATCAAAGCAATAAACACGTGCCAGAGGTTGAAAGACCCCAACCCACATACAGGAGGGATTACGAAGTTTTGGGTCAGAACATATCAACAAAGTTTACTTGGGTTCACCAAAGTTTTCCAAACATTACGTGACACCAAGACGTTGCAAATGAAAGATATGCATGGCTGATGAAGTTTATTCCTTTCATTTGTAAGGCCACGTTCAGAATACGCGTTTCACTTACTGCTAATACTAAAGTACTTTAAATAGTATCTTAAATACTTCTTAGAGTATTTAGTACTCAACTCAAATTACTTTCAGTTTTGAGTATTTTGTACTCTATTTTAAATACTTTTTCCGTAGACTATTTAGTATCTTATTTTAAATACTTTTGCGCAGTATTTTGTACAAGTCTGCTTGTATGCAATAATCCTGCTCCTGTCATAACGGCCCTTATTGTCGAGCCTTGTCGGGAAAACGAGCACTTGTTAGTGTGCAGAATACAGATTTACGCCTTGGGAGAACTAGTCTACTTAGGCTGTTATTAGTTTCGTGGTACAGTTCTGCTTCCTTTTACATGTGTGAAGGTGTTTGCTCAAGGAATGGCGTTGGGCACCTTCTTGACAATAAACAAACAAACAGATAGAAAGAAGAACAATACGGGAACATCCTTTCGTGCGCCGTGCAAGGCTTCATGCAGCGTCATGTGCAAAACGTCTTCAAGTCAAAGCTCTTTGTGAAGGAGCTGTGGAAATATCTGGATATATCCGGGTGTGATGCACTTCGCGGACGCCATATTTATGGGCCAACAAGAAGATTCCCACAGGGGGATATAATTTTAGTATCTATTCGATCCCCTCTCGAGCACATTCCGAGAACACAACTTTGGTTTACATTCTTCCAAATGATGCAACTGTGAAGCCCCATTTGACCAAGCAACAATGAGGGTACTGGCAGAAGCGCATTGAAGGTCCTGGAATGGAGGGATCTATTAATTCTGGAACACCTTTGCCGTGTTGAAGTGCAAAGCTTTGGTGGCAAGTCGCGGTGGCCTCTCTCGTTTCCTCAACGTCGCATTCTGATGCAACGAACCCTAAGTGAAAATAAATCAGGGCGCATTTATTGGGCTGATCGATCTATCTTCTATTCTACCAGCATCTCCTGTAATCACATCTTTTGTCTTCAGAATCCTGCCAATTTATATCATTGCAATCTACGTGTCTCCACATATTAGTCTCCCAAATACCTTTATGATACCTTCGCCCGTGAGCACTAATTCCCCGGACGTCCAAGGGTCCCTTTGTGTTTTTACCTAACTCGCCGCTGCGTCCATTCATATGTTGTGCTACGTCATCTGTATGTCTGCCCGAACTTGTCTAGCCACCTCCTTTGTAGCACATTTATTTGTATCCTCCTAAACCCTCGCCCTCTACTCTTTTGCGACTTGGGTTGATATATTCTTGACTATTTGTAACAGATCCTCAAACCTGAAGAAGTGCAGCCTACTTCACGAAAGTCTCGTTTTTCCGCTAATTAAGCTATTTAATGCTCGCAACCATTTTCTGTTTACTTGTGAAAATACCTTTGATGTGAAAATGTTTTTTTTTTGTTTTTTTTAGCATGCCAAAATTTCCGATGCAACGAAATTATGCCGAATTTCGTGATAACTCGGTGAGTAATAAACTGATCGCAACCAAGCGGCTAAATCCAGATAGCTTATACGTGTAAGATCCTATCTAACAATGTCATTGTGGCGGCTGACGCAATCTCTTGGTGTGGGGGGCGCGCCTGTGAGACACGAAAATACAGGGGTACGCGTACCTGGCGGGCAGTCTATATCTCGAAAGCTATAGGGTGAAGATGGGATGAAGATATAGGTGAAGCTATAGGATGCCTATATCGAGGTGTCGTTCGAAAGCATTTGAGACGTACTACCTGGAGGTTAAGCGATGTCGACTTCAGCAACAATAACCAAAATTTTATAAATTTGAAAAGTTGAAATATACATAAGTCGAAATAATAATAATGTTTCGCCAGAATATGGCGGCATACATTAAACGGAAATATGGCGGAATTGAGGGAGCCCTTACCCTCTACCAGCGGAGAAACTTCTACTTGTGCGAGTGTGAAAGTGACTTACAAAGACGATGGAGTGCATCTGGGGTGCTCAGCACCGTGGAAGAGTAAGAGACCACCAGAGAACCCCAGGCGCAGCGGCGATGGGAGGCTGCGAGCGCAGCCTTCGCTGTGTTGTTCGTTGGTATTAATAAATGACTAATGAATGACAGGAATAAATACTTATATATCTTTCACTGAAATCCCGCAAAGGAGCGAAGAAATCGGAGATCTAGATGTAGTCTTCGTCCGCCATCACAGTAGCCGCGTGGCGAGTTAGTGGCCGACGCCACACGAAGTGGACTGCGTGCTACGGTGGGGTATGCAACATCCACGGCATGTGCTGAAGGCACTATGCGAGTGTGCAGCGTCGGTCAGAGCGAGCCTGAAAGAGGCGTCGATGTTTCTCACTAAGCGGGAAGGACCGTTATGTAAGTGTTTGAGCACTCCGCGCAGGAATGATACTGTGCCAGTGCACCGGCACATGTGCATGCCTTTCGCGAGCTATTCTCGATGAAGTAATGCGTGAATTACTTCGTTTGCAAGCTATCATTGGTCGCCGAGCGAAGAAGGCGTGAAGATACCTCACGCGCTGTGTGGGGTTTTTCCTGGGTTTTCCTCAGACGCTTTCAGACATATGTCGGCACGGTTCCCTTAGAAGTCGGCCCAGGACGCACATTTCCCCAGGGCGTCAGTCGTGACTTTGCCCACATACGTGAGGCCGACAACGGCAAGCCCTTTCACCATCACCACCACCACCATCACGCGCACGCAACCAATGCTATATGCACAAGCCTCATTGAGGCTTGTGCAGTGACGTCACGTTTAGTCACGTGACTCGGGAAAACATTGTAGCGGCACCGCTACCGTCATCAGCTCATCGTCACCTGCCCAGATCATCTCGTGCCGCGACCGTTCCGCTGGCCAAACAATAAAGCAGTCCAGACGTAGCCTCTGGCCAGAACGGACCTAGCTTGTTGTCTCGTCATATTGGTGACCCGAACACTTTTAGAACACTGCCGTCTCGCGCCGGTTCCCTCAAGCCATGTCCCACGGCGATCCACAGGCCCCGGCTCAGCCCCAACCACCATCTCTGGCAGGCGTCGCCGTCAAGCTTCCACCTTACTTCGACCGTAACCCTGCAGTCTGGAGTTACCAGACAGAGTCCCAGACCAGAGTAACCAGAGTACCAGTACCGGTAACCAGAGTTACCAGTCTGGAGTCTGGAGTTAGTGCCGGAGTTACTGCAAGAGGGCATGCCGTGAGTCGTTGCAGTGTGCATGCAATTACCAACATATATTGTAAAAAAACACGTTGTTGGCTCATTCGGCACGCGGTATGACGCCTGTGACGCATCCCCATGTTTTCCCGAGTCACATGGCTCAAAGGCGCTCAAAGGCTGCGCGTGATGTCACCTGCACGGGCCTGCATGCAGTTGCATTATGGCGGGCTAGAAGGACATTCTAGCCCGCCATAGTTGCATTGTTGCACTGGGCGACCTTGCATTCCGTTGCAGGAAACGGAAGAGCACAATGCGAAGGAAATATTTGTGGGAATATGTAAGAGTGTAGCAATATGCAACTTAATTGCGACGAGACAATTTGCTCCGGCTTGTAAGAGCTGAAGAGTTGAAAATACGTGAACGTGAGCGGATTGCATTACGAAGTTGCTGACCGTATGGTGGCGCTCGCGCATGAAATTTTGCTGCAATTTTGAACATACCGAGTGGCGGGAACAAAATTTGTGCAAGTGCAATGGCCGTTGGAGCGATTGCTATAGTTCTTGTCTCGTGAACACCGTCGCAGTTTTCAGCTGAATTTTTGAGGACATTCCTCTAATTACCTCGTTTGACAAATACACAATAGTTATTCGCAATGTGCGGGCATTGCCGCGTGCATGGAACATATGATGCAGCCGCATCCTCGCGCTTCTTGATAACCAGTATCGTTCCCATATCTTCTTCCGACAGTGGGTCTTCGTAAAAAAGCGGAACTTTGCGAAGGCGTGGTTTTCAAGGAAAGTTCTGTTTCGTCCTCACGCTGTGCCACCTTCTCAACGTAACCCAAGCCAGCATTTCAGTGGCTCTGCGATCAATCCCTGCAATATTCCGCTACCGAAACCCATGGTTGAGCTGCTGTCATCAACGCCGATGTTTTGCCTTCCTGTCAAGCCGACCAAGTTTGATGTTGCGTCTATGATAGATTCTGTTGCCCACAAGATTGCTGACCCGCCCGCTAAGAACCTCTTCGCTGCTAGATGTGTTTCCCAAATTCCTCCAAGCGCCACATCAAAAAAGACCAAGCCGCTGTCATCTCAACTTGCTTCCGTGATCAAGAACCTTGAAACCCTGGATTTGAAGCGCCTTCAAAGCGACAAATCTGGAAAATTCGCGGTCCTCCCGAACCAGCTTTTCAGGTCTAATGTGGTAACTGCTCTTTCATCATTGTTTAAGCCGTTTAATGGTTCGCTGAAGAAAGCCAAGTCAATTATTGTCAATCTACTTTCAAGATGTGAACACCTCCTTGCGACAGCTATCTAGAAAAGTAATCATTCCACCCTTGATGTGAAATTCCTCATCAAAGATCATAAGCCAGAAATGCCCTTACGTGTTGTGGTATCTGAACATGGTTCGTGGCAGCGAACTGTATCAGATTTTCTTCAGCGAGCTCTAAAGTCCATCACCCTTTCAGGATCTATCTCGTTAAAAAACACCGGTAAGCTCATTGAGTACATCAAACCCTTGCATGCTCAACAGTTTCAACTATTTTCGCTTGATATTAAGGACTTATACTACACCATGAACATTCAGCAATTGCTTCAGCGTGTTTCAAGTTTCGTTGATGACAATCTAAAGGCCTTTCAGAACTCTGTTGGTATCACTTCTGGGAGTTTTCTGATTGTTTCGCAAACTTACCTGGAGTCTACGGTGGAGTCTAAGTTGGGACAACATGCCATTTATCCAATCTAATGGTGTATGCATTGGATCATCTGTTGTATGTTGACGACATCATTGAATTGTTAAGTGACATCATCAAAAAAGTTGTCTTCATTGTGTTCCGTCAAGTATATTACGGCAGGTCAACAGACTTGTTCAAGCAGGCTATGATGCAGTTGATTGCCTCCAGAGCTCTTATTCTCATACGCAAGCTTGATGTTCGCTTAGACACCAACCATGAGAATGCCAATTCATCTTCCGACAAATAAGTTGTCATACCGTATTATCATTTTGTCTCCCATAACATTTTATTTGTTGCGAGGGATTTTGGGTTGAAAGTTTTTTTTTTTTTCTAATGTCTTCGGGTTGAGTAGATAGAATGCATTCAATGTCGTGCCAAAAGGTTGCACTGTAAAGCATAAGCAAGGGCCCGAAACTCGCCAGTTCCTTTGCGGGATAAAGTGAGGCGCTTCATGCGTTTCACGTTATCGGACGTCAGAAAACGTCATAAATTGAACGTCATGGAGACATCCGGTGGCTAGTGATTACTGATTGGTTCCCATGAGGATGAATTCGTTTTCTGAGCGATGATTGGCCGTTTTCAAATGTGTTCGCGGGCGCTCGAACAGGCGACAGCGCGGCGGCTGTGCCGGTTGGAACCGGCGTCCACGGAGTCGACGGCGTCCGTTTCGGACGGCTCGTGTTGTGTAGCGGTTGTGTGGGACTATGAGTTCTGATTTTTCCTGTTTAAAAACGCAAGCTGTATCATGTGAGTGTCCTCGAACAGTAACAGCTGCCAGGGAAGATGCCTGCGCAACATTTGTGCTCTGCTTCTTGGTGTAGAAAGTATTCGAGCGCCCGAACGCCTCGTACCCGATACCTGGTCAACGACTGCCGAGAGGTAAGTCATTTGTCGTTGCTTGTTGCCTTACAACACCGCATTCACTACGTGTATTGTGAATAAGTTGCTTAACAGTTACCGGAATACGCGGTCACCGAGACAGACAGCGTAGCTTTGCAGATACGATGGTAGACTATATTTCTTTTCGTGAAACAATATCATCTAAACGTTATGATTAAATACCCGTTCACGTCGTACTGTATAAAGGTATGACGCTACTGTAAGTCTGATTCTTGGTGATTTCGCTCGACAAGTTTCGTACGACGCGTTGACTTAGTAGCTGTTCTGTACGTAGCGCCAAAGCCAAGATTGTCAGGCTAATCGGTCGGAATATATCATTGTGAAGTAGCGCAATAAAAGGTATTTTTTATACTAAGGTCGCTCATCACACCCCATGGCTGCGAGCTTCTCGCAACCCTACCACCGCTCTTATTTTTCGCGTTCAATAGCACCTTTATTCTTTCTATTTACATTGCAACTTTCACATGCATAACCGTATATCTGATACAATTTTTTTTTTCATCTTGCAGCCACTGAGCTCCAGTTCCCAGTAGCAGTACTTGCCAGAGGCAGTCCGACATTATCAAGCTGCTTCAAGCAAATTCTGGAGCAATATTAATGTCATCCTGTGTACGTCTTGCTTGCATAACCGTATGTTGCACAATAAAATACTTCATGTGACAAACAACCAAGGCTCTGTCGTATTCCTGTAACTTCCACTGCATTCCGACAAACGCGAACCAAAAAAACAGTGCATGGAAGAAAAAAAAGGAACAACAAAAGAAGACGGGAAGCAGAGCAGAGAGGAGGAAAGTAGTGAGAGAGAAACGGATAACACGTCATTTACGTCATTCGCGACATAATCAAAAAAAGAAAAAAAAAATTGGGTGGCTAGTCCTCAGTCATTGGTCGAGCTCCGGAGGTCACGTGAGTTTTCAGCTACAATAGATTTCTACTACAGCTTCGCGCCCCTGGCATAAGTCTGCGATTGTATCATGCACATGCGCTGTTGTTTATTTTATTGCTTTAAGTTGTGGTTTTTGTTATGTGGGGCAGACTGGACGCTGCTTCCAAACGGAACAGAACTTCCCATGGTGTTCCTGGGGATATCCTTTCCCGGAAGTTCGGATCTCCCTGGAAGACAGAGATTTTTCCGACGGACGTCCCCCACATCTCCGAGTGGCCACGATTTGGACTTCTCACAAATATCCATCGTTTGTCCTCGCACGAAGCTACACGGAGATACCCGGACGTTGCACTTTCTCATTATTATTCACACTGCTTTATTGAGTTGCAGCGTAAGTGGACAGATTCTTACTATAGGACATTAGGCGTTTTCTTTTCGCCATGTTGTTTCGGGTTCGGCCACTGCATCGTTGCTCCTTTTCGTTTGTTTCTCGTATTCGTATTCTCGTTGTTCGGTTACGGACAATCAGCACGAAGTTTTAAAAAGCAAAAATAAAGACGTACATATACAATGTCTTAGAATCATGAATATCACTTAGAAAGGCAGTGGCATACCTTCCCAAAGCGAAAACAGATACCATATATTGCTTGTATCGTGAGCTTCCACAAATTCGAGAGTCCAGTTTGCCTGCGAGTCAAACTAAAAGGTGGGCTGTTTAAGTTTAACGTGACTGTGTAACCAATAACAGTGGACTGAAGAACTGCTTGGCGCATTAACTTACTATGATGCAACATTCGTGTTTCTTACTCCGTTTGGTGTAAGGCGTTTAGTTCGTTCATCGAAGGTCGAACGCACGCCGCGATGCGCCTGGCCTTGTTTTTCTCTCTCTCCTGCGATAATGCTCCACTTAACATCCCGTCAGGGACCCTATTTGGACAATTCTTCAAACGGCCGTTACGGTACATCCTGCGGATGTACGGGTAGGGATGTCCATTCATGTAGCTCCGAGGGATGTCCACTTGACATCCATTTCAGGACATGGACGTTAGGATCTATTTCGGACATCCGCAGGAGATAGTGTTCTGTCTGGGTAAATGACCGCCTTCGAGAACACCAGCTGAACTTAAAAAAGAGCCATATCTCTAGCGAGCTGGTTGAGCATCTTTGCCAAAGCTGTGAACTGTGAGCCCATTTTCAATGAAACCGTGGTGTTGTCTAGGGAAAGGGTTAAGTGGAAAAGACTTTTGAAAGAGACGGTGGAGATAACGCAACGTGGGAACAGTGTAAATAGGCCATCCTTTATCCCTCTCCCTCCCCTCCGGGAATTGTTAGGTATTCAGGAGGTTTGGTGTTATTAAATCATTACTATGTCTGAGAACTCTTGTGCTTGTTCTTTGTGTCCCGTGTCTCTCGGTTATTCGTTCCTTCATCATCCTGCGAAGCTCTGCTATGCATTGTAATTAAGTAATATGTTTTTTTTGTCGATTCGGTGTTAGTGCCGCCAAGCAACTGTGGCCATGAGCAAGGTACAGATGTTGACAGATGGAGAGAGGACGGTAGGAAGGGATGGGTGGACAGGGGGAGATTATGTGTCCTGGGCAGACTTCAGGGGGAACTGATTGACATCCGCCTGGAAAGTCTTCGAAAAACCAATGGAAAGCATCAGACAGCGCAACCGGCGACGAGATTCGAACCTATCACCTCCCTCTCGGCGCGACCTTCGCCACCACCAACGAGCAGGGCGCTTTAACCCGCTTGGCCATGCCGCTTTTAATAGACCTTTACCTGTTTGTAAACAAATGACGTCACAGTGTTCGACAGCGCCACGAATTTGGCAGAGTTGAACTACGTTGAAAGCTAGTGGCGAACAAGGTCGCGCCCGAAAGCCACGATCTTCAGGAGATTAAGATGGTCCCTGAAAGGGACGCGACCTTCGGTCCTAAACGTCGTCAGGACGTCGGTACACAGACTGAAACCCAAACAGATCGGAAGGGGAAAGCTGGATTCTACCAATGGGCACGTGTTCGCTGCCTCCTATAGACCTTTCCCTGTTTGTAAAGAAATGATGTCATAGTGTTCCATGGCGCCACCAATTTGGTACAGTTAAACTACGCTCAAAGCTAGGAGCGAAGAAGGTCGCACCCGACGACCAAGGTCATGATGACGTTTCTCGTTTAAATGTTTATGAAGTGATGGAGGAAGTGAAAGACACCAAAGACGACTAAACTCGCAGCCCAGAGCCAGCCTTCAATGACTTAGGTGACTACAGCGATAAACTATATGTGTTGTTTCAATAGACTATGACGACGACTATGTCACAAGGGACTCAACAGCCCCCAAATGTCATATCTAGCTTTTTTTCATGTTGGTCATCATTACATTTGACACTAGAACAGAATTCGTTAGTGACGATAATATAGCTTCATTAATACCTGACACGGCAGACAGGTAAACTTCACTCAAACTGACATTCTAAGTGTCCCCTGCTTCGAGGTGACGCTGTGCTGTATCCAATTCTAACAATTCATGCAAGTGCACAGAAAATTGTTGTTTATGCATTTAACACGTGCTGGGTACGAACCTGGAGGGACATGGCAAATAGAGAGCACAGTGAAGAAACTGGCCTATGTCTCTAGCTGCTGTAGCTTGCGTACTTCGATTCCACGCGCCATACCTGTGAAGTGTCTGTGCGAACACAGGGCAACCCGGTCATATTGTTGCGCCTAAACTACTTGTAAACGAACTAACGTCGTTGTAACCTCAGTATATCACAATTGTCAGGACTAATTAACGTAACGTATACGTAAGTCGAAGTCCTTTCTGTAAATGTGATCACATGCTGTTCTCCAAATAAAAAATGAACTATTCACCCAAAACTTTCTAAAACGTGGACACATAACAAAAACTGAATAATAATGCGTAATGGGGCAGTAAACAAGAAAATCTGATATAAAACGGTAAACGTCCCAATCACGTCCAGATATCCAACACAGGCATTCAAGGGACGGCCTTTGGACTGCAAAATTAGAAAGAAAGTATGTTCCCTGGGACGCCACACGGACGTAAACGGGACGTTCACGAATATCAATGGAATATCCAAATGTCAAATTCAGTTCTTCCCCAGGATATCCTTGGGACATATTTGCTTTACTGGGTTGTTAATTATCACCAAATGTGCATTACATAGCTCAAACAGCAGTATGTTCCCGTTGGAATATACCGTACAATAGGATGGTAGAGTGAAGATACTCAATTCCCCTTGAAGCCTGTTATATTTTCTGCCAAACAAGCTGCAACATAAGGCAGCGTTCTGCACCATATGTTATGTTAGCCACTTGATAGACTATATGCACGAGGGTCCTGTAAACGCAAGAGCGAGCACTAGGGACCTAAACTATAAAACAAGAAGCAAAATAACGCAAATGGAACATATTTTACTGAACGAAAAAGAAGCCGTCAACATAACATGATAACGTTCAAGCATTGAGGAACACAGGCCGTTTATTACCATTCAGTATAAAAAATGACGCCTATGTCTGTTTGGAAGACGAGCACGCTTTGCGTACAATATTACGTCCAGAAGTAAGACACTTACCCATGGAAACGGTTGAACTGGCACCACACAAGTGCATTGAACGTAGACTTCAATATGCTGACCGCGTTTCCGAACTCGCATTTATGTCATAACTTGCATACACATTATGGAATGTTACGTATGGGGAGTTTCAAGCCTTGTATAGCTAGTGTATATTAGCATGAATTGTGAGGTAAATTTCACACTGCACACATAATGTGTGTCGACGTAGTACAGAGGGTCATGTGTGGAGAAATAATGTCTCCTAAAGTGGCACCGTAAAATTCGGACAAGAAACATGCTCTAAATGAATGCAAATTCAGGTGCAATTTCACTTTCAGTATGCTGAATCCTGGAGCACAAACAGCCACTGTCCAGGGGTAATGCGCTGTGACGCACTACACGACATCACTTCAAACACCAGCTTGGTAGGGCCTGGAATCATACTTCTGGGGTTGTTAAGAGCACAGTCCTGGTTGCCGTCAGCTGCTGTTACCACGTACTGTGTCATCACAAGTGGTCCTCCAACGCTGGCTGTTTATATCCTGTTTATATCCTGTAACTAACCGTTTACACAGAATCCTACAAGAAATGTAATATAGCCGTTGACTGTCAGCATGGTTACCGGAGCACTTTTTCCCCTTTGAACTTCGTCGTCATCGGAACATACCTTCGTCGGTGACATTTTACGAGGTGCTGCGTACCGAACGATCCATAGACGCTATGTGTGTCACATAACCTCTTCCTGCATTGCTGATAATTTGCCTTTCGCCATATTTTAAGTGATTTTGACGGGAGATATACAACGCCGTTGTTGTCCAAACCGAAACCATGCACCCACGTGGTCCGGCGGGGTGTGTCCTCCTCGTCGTTCACAGTTGGCTGAGAGGATTGGATGGCGATGACGTAAGCCCACTTCGAAGGCATATATCCAGCGGTCACGCCCTGTTATTTTTGTCTGACAATTGCGCCCCCGTTGTACTGAATACAGTTAAAAGTCGATGTGTGTACGATAGTGATGGATCATGCGAACGGTTTCCTGCAGAGTACTCGGAATTCTCGAAAATCATTTCATGGTCCCTTTAACTCTGCAACAAGGCGCCGCCTGTGTTTCTTACTGCTTTTTGTCTGAGACACTCAGTAGGTTCATCGAAAGTCAAACTTGAGAGTGCCACAGAATTCCGCACCTCTGCCTCTTTCACAATTAGACGGTCAGTTTTGGAAGGTGCGAAATCTTGCAGTCTTGCACAGGACCGCCCTTTGTTTGTGAGAAACGCAATTTAGCCCCTGTATGCCACGTACTTTTTTGTTCGTGATGCGATCACCTCAGAATATCCAAATCTTGATGTACCCAGGATGTTCTCTTTGGGACGTACAAAGGAGATCCCGAATTGGATATTCCCAACAACTAAAAATATTTTGAGGAGACAGACTGGACGTTCATGTGACATCCATGGAACATAGCTACAGTTGTGACATCTGCGACATAGTTTGGATCACATCACGAACATTCATGGGACGTGCATAGGATATCTCGACGTCTTGGACGTCTGCGACACATTTTGGACGTCGCCAGGGTATTCGTGGTTTACTGAGAAATGTATCATTCCAAATAACTTATTACTCGACTTATGTTTGAAAAAACAGTTCTCCAACATCCTCATTTAGCCAACACACCGCCATTGCTTTTCGCTGCTCATATGTGGCTAGACGAGTAGTTGCGTCTCCGTTGAATAGCGAAAGTGCACGTTCACGTGCACTTCGCTGGACGTGGTGAAAAGAAATAATGAATTTAGTGAAACTGTAGGAGGTAAGCATTATCACAACAATGAGCTGTACAATGTCAGCTTGAATGTATTATTTTATGGCTGGTTTCCAACCGCGTACTCAACTTGTGGTGGCGTTTCTGCAAAAGACACAGACAAGAACAGATTTTGTCACACACACAACAGGGCAGCGTTTCACAACAGGGCAGCGTCGAAGCAGACGAAACATCACAAAACAAAACCGAAACTGCATATCATACCTTGAACGTTGGCACGGAACAGAGCGTAGAACCCCTGCCCAGGCTGTGGTCCCGATGTTACGAGTTTCACCACGATTTTGTTTCCTCGAGATTCGTATGGTGCCGGATGGTCCTGCGAGCGGTGGAGAATATGTCGATGGTACGAGTTTGTCACGCACACACTGCAGAGACGGGCTACAATTTGGCGGCAAATAAAGTCTATGGTTAAATAGTGACTGTAGTCCCTGGGTAAAGCGCGCACACGACCCCGGGCCCGGATTGCCACGGGATATAACCATGAAGTCAGTTAGTACCATACTTTTTATTATTGATGAGCGTGGTTAGTCCTGTAGCGATGTATATGAGCGCCCGACCATTGCTCAGCGAAGCATCGGAGGTCCCATTCTCTGGGATTCCATAATGCCTTAGTGTTCACACTTCTTTCTTCCCCTTCGTTTGTTTTTTTGTGTGTACTTTGTGAATTTGGGTACTAGTTCGATGCTTTGATACTTACTAGCAAGTGTGAGGGCCAGGCGCTAGTATATGTTTAGTAAGGCAAAGAAATATATATTTATATATATATATTTACATTTAAAGAGGGGGAAAGCCATTAAAAAATAGGTAAATGATGCTAGACGTGTTTGAAATTCAAACTTACAGTTAAGATGGCTTCTATGGCTGCACGCAGAGAAACAGATACACATTGAACGATGCGACAGCACCAGAGGACACGTGTTTCGCCGTGTTTGCGGCTCGTCGGCCCTGGGTAGCTGCGCATCGTTCGGGATTGGCAAACCAGGGGTCACTCAGCGAGCGATATACACCTGGGAGGGTGACCGAGCACTCCTCACTCCTCACTTTATAATTCACTGGCTTGCACTGTGGCATTGAGGAGTGCTCGGTCACCCTCCCAGGTGTATATCGCTCGCTGAGTGACCCCTGGTTTGCCAATCCCGAACGATGCGCAGCTACCCAGGGCCGACGAGCCGCAAACACGGCGAAACACGTGTCCTCTGGTGCTGTCGCATCGTTCAATGAGTATCTATATTTACATTTATATATATATAAACGTAAATGTAATGTAATAAATGTAATGTCATGTAATATATATATATATATATATATATATTCATATTATTAATTAGTTTTTGTTAACGCTCCTGTAATCTGTAGTCCAAGTCTTATTATTTCACTTTTATTCAACTTCGTAGTCGTCTGATGTATTAACCTATTTGTCCTATTTATATTATATATATGTCTATATATTTACATACAGGCAAAGAAATCAAGTATGATCAAGTGGCGTCACTTAGATAAAACGAAATTGATTCCCTCTTTCCGTCTTCTTTGGCTGTGCGTGATACCGTCATGTGGAGCACTGAGGTCGTTGTGAAAGTGCAGCTAGAGGTAAGTTATGTAGGTTCCAACACATGACCAGAAATAAAACATTCAGAAATGAATCAATCAAATCGTGCGTCGCCACTCTTGCGTGGGTTGCACATACCTCCTGGTGAAGACAAAGCAGATCTGCCAGTGAGGGGGTACTCACTCAGTTACCCGTACCGCATGAGAACACAAAGCTTAAGCACAGTGATGCAAGAGGGAACCTTCTTTTCACATCGGAAGAAGACACAGAGCTGCCAACATTTTGACAATGTATTCACTACAGAGGTCTGTATTATGCGACATGCCTGTCCAGATACATGTTGCCATATACCCTTGCCTTGTGCATGTTTTCACTTTTACACATACCTGACCACAGTACCGCACGACGAAACCGTCATCTTGATCCGAGGTGCCTTCGTAAATTTCCACATAATTGGTATCGCAGCCGGCGGTGGAGTTGAGTGAGAAGGCCTGGAACCGCAGCGTCATTTGATTTCGGCCCGGGACACCAATGTACCAGCGACAGGTCTTGGCCTCCTGGAGGGCACCGGGGTACCCAGGGCTAGAGAAGGCTCCTTCAGTGTGGGTCACATTTCCTCCGCAGCCTGGACCTGAATACGGAGATAAACACATGAACAACACCGAATTGTCAGTGGCAGTGGATGCCTGGGGTCAGCCTCCTCACAGCATGTCCTGTTCAGGCAATGGCTACGTATACACAGATAGGTGAGCAGGCATAAAAACTGGACAGAAGGACAACCGCACACCCTGCTAGTCACAACTATGACCAGCGACAACATAAGTTCTACACTTGATCCCGCCGCCACAGAACAATCACTCCGCGCGTGCGAAGTGGGGACTGGGGGGAGAGGGAGCCAGCACTACATCGTGAAGCGGAGGGGTCGTGCAAAGGGTGGTAGCCCATCACAGGGGCCTTCCACGGATGAGTGGACGGTCCCAATTGTAGGACCTAAGTTGTCACGGACTATTATGGAATATTCACAGGGCCGCTTAAAAGTACCAGGGGTGAACAGGAAAGGGGATGCAAGAATCCTGGACCCTAGCGTTCTAGGAGCGTTAGCGTTTGTCCTTTCTTTGTGCCTTCTTACCGAAATATGCACAGTATCCAACTACTCCACTTGCATACCAAAAGAGGACTACGTTGTAACTGAACACATGGCGGCCATAAGTTGTCGCAGCAGTTGCTGTTTATTAGCACTGTAAGCCCAAGAGGGTCACTTACAGGAGGTCAGTATCATTCACGCACAAAATGCGTAGTGGAATCACTGTTAATTTTACTAAAAAGGTTACGGAAAGAAGAAAGTACATTATAGCCGATTAAGGAAGGGCAGCTCATGAAAAGGCATCGGCCGTGGGATTTGAACCCAAACCCTCAGATTTCCCATCAGAGATGCTACCAGTTCCACCACTGCAGCTACTCTCTGACCAGAACTCCAAGCCACTTTAAGAAACACGTAGGGACAACAGCCTGTCTTCAACACACTCCATCTTACGTTGCTGCCAGATACATCTACATTCACTGCTGACCTCTGACCGGAAATAAGACGGTAGGGTTGGAATTACATTTCTCATCCAGCGGCGTTCTTTAATCGACATTCAATTCGAAAGCATTCGATTGCGCAGTGACAACAGCGAAACTGTATTTGAAGGCACTGAAGCAGCCAAGGTACAGCCAAGGTCCCAATCAACAACCTTTATTGCAAGTCGCAGAACAAAAAAATGAGTCACTCGAGCGATTACCGTCATTCACAAGCGCAGCCCGGAATGTTCAACCTCAGCACAGCACAGCCAGTGACAGGGTTCGAACCCGTGTCACATCCCAGTCTCGGCGTGGAAAGCGATCATCCTAACCACTATGCACGGGAGCTGGTTTTTGTGCACCCATGTAACTCGCCAAACAAATTCGGTTATTCCGTTACGAGTTCACAGTGACTACGGTGCTCACAACTGACGCTTAGCACAACCCGTGGAAGCGTGTAACGTTGTGCTAGTGTTTATTCTCTTCTTTCTTTTTGTTTCTCTTTTCTTTCTTTCTGTTTCTCTTTTCTTTCTTGTTGTTCCTCTTTTCTTTCTTTGTGTTTCTCCTTTCCTTTCTCTTTGTTTCTTGTTTTCTTTCCCTTTCCTTTCTTTCTGTTTCTCTTTTCTTTTCATTCCCTTTCGTTCTGTTTCTTGTTTTCTTTCCCTTTCCTTTCTTTCTGTTGCTTTTTGTTTTTCTTTCTTTCCTCTGTTTCGATCCCCCTTTTTTCTTTTTCCTTCCTTTTCTTTTTCGTTTGCCCCTTCCCCCTTTTTTTTTCGGAATAGCAAGCCGGCTCTTTGCCTGGCTAACCTTTCCTTTCTTTTTTTCTTAATAAACATATCCCCCCCGTGGAAGCTATGGTGGATCCCTGGGATGGCATCGATAGCAACTATCAATCATTGCTATAGATAGGCCGACACTAGATAAATGTAAAATTTGAGCAGTACAGCACAAGAACCCTCGGCCTATGAGCGCTTCACGAATAAAAGAGAACACTGGCGAAAAAACAAAAACAAAAAAAAAACAAAAAAGAAAAACAAAGCGGAAATGTTGGCAATCAAAGAATCCGAACTCAAGGATTTCAGACTTTCTTGTTCTAATTAAAAATTTAGAGAACAACAACAACTTACCTTGCGTGCTGGTGATGTACATGACGCTAAAGGTCACAAAGTGACTAAAGACGTTATGACGATTCCTGTCGATAACTAGGGTGATCCTGTCGCTGGTTGAAAACAGTGGGTTCGGGTTTACACCGCCGCACAGTGTTGCCAACATCCTAGAGTTCGTTGTTTCACCCTCGCGTACCTGCGATGAAAGAATACAGTCATCTGGCGCTACGTCACACTCGCCCACTTGTGGAAATTGAAACTGCAGATACGATACACAAATTCAAATTGATACAAAACATTTCGGTGCAGAACCTGCTTTCGGGAGTATGAGGGCGAAATATACGTAGTCCCCAAAATTCAACAGGTGTCCGAACGCGAGACAGCTGATTCGAAAGCTATGAATTCTACATATTGGCGGATATTCCACTACCTGACATCTGCATGCCTGATACCTACAGGGTGTCCCAGAAACCGTGTCATTGAATTGTAATAAAAAAAAACTACACCATCGAGAATCATGCGGTAGACGGCATTTATTCTTCCTAAGTTTTTGGCACTTCCTAATGTGAATGTCGTGTAACGTAAGTCTAATTATGTAAATTTTTGCGAACTCAGGTCGGAAATTTGCCAAGTAAAGGTCACTTTTTTTGCCCCACCAATGTGAAGAGCGTGTCTAATTTACTCAAATTAATGATAATTGACAGGGATATTCGCGGGCTATCTCATCGGAAGAAATAGCCAAACATCATGCTCTACGAAGCTAGCGCGCGACAAATTTTTCAGCGCAATCCTTGCCAGTCCGATGAAAGGAGGTTGGAACTCCCAGCCCACACCTATCACGCAGAAAGATATAACACAGCTATGGCTTATCGCGTCCGACTTGCGATGCGATGGCACTTTCCTTCTCCCAATTTCAGGAACTGTCACTTTTTCTACGGTCACTCTGTGGGTTGGGTTTGGCACCTCCTTTCGTCGGACCGAGAGCGATTGCGCTCAAAAAGTCCTCGCGCGTTATGGTTCGGTGCTACGAAAAGCATGATGTACTGCTATTTTTTCCGATGGTTTAGCTCGTGAATATCACTGTCAGTTATCACGAACTCGAGTGAATTCGGCACGCTCTTCATATTGGTGGGGTAAGACAGTGCCCTTTACTTTGCAAATTTCCGAGTTCAGTTCACAAATATTTACATAATTAAACTATAGATGACATTTACATCCGGAGTTGGCAAACACCTAGTAAGAACAAATGCCGTTGACCGCATGATTCTAGGCGGCGTAGTTTTTTTTATTATACTTCAATGACACGTTTTCTGCGACACCTTCTATGTCCTTTAGATTCACATTGCTACGCAACTCTCGTGAAGCCGCAATAAGAACGGGTTAAGAAGTCCATACGTTACAACCAGAAATCACGCAACATTCGAACAACTCAGGGAGCAACTCTGACCGGAAGGTCAGAAGACCCAGGTACGATTCGCTGGCGTCTCTACCCACTGGCCCTATGCTCCTATACTGCCCCACTACCCGCTCTACCCCACTGGTTCTCCTGCTGAACGTTCCGCCAAAGCAAGAAACCCATTCTCTTTCTGCAGAAGCTCAACGACCCATCTAATACTTTGCTCTCCCTGACGTACTCGTAGCACCCTCTGCGTACTGCCGACGTTCAGCACAGCTTAAAGGAGCATGGAAGTGACTCCCCAAATTATTATTTTTTCGCTGCGACGTCTTCTGCAACGAGTGTCCAACTACTTTCAAATGAGCTCTTCCGAAAGAACGATGAGCGCAGGTAACCCACAGAGCACGCGCAAGATTCTGTTCCACACACCTTGTGGGATCCTTGGCCCACAAACCCGGGGAGGTTCCGTATTCGAAGCGCCGTAACCCCGAAGAACACGAGCACAGTAATTAACAAAGAGACATAAGGTCTATTTCCTTACGACGAACGGATCAGCTCGACTGCTCCGCTGCTGCCTCCAGACTAGCCTTTGCCTCCCTCGCTTCCTTCGTCAGCTTCGGGTGAGCTGATAACGTAGGTGCCGGTAGCGCCACGCCCCCATGAATCACGACACTTGCGTGACTTGCGATAAGCGTTCCGACAGGGTGATGGCATCCCAAAACCCTTTAAAATACCCTCTCCACATCCAAAGAGCGCATAGGCGAAGCAGAAGAAGTCGTGACGTATCACGGGCTCCAGCACGTGACCAGTGACGTTCAACGGCATGGCTCAAGCATGTATATAAGCGGCGCGTGAGCAAAAAAAAAAAAAAAAAAAAAGAAGAAGACAGAAAAAATAAGGCAGACAGGCTCTGCACAATAGGAACAAACCGGGGTAGTTCGTATAGATTCATGAAGACGAATAGCAGCAAGAAGACAAGGACAGGGTAGAAGGAGACAGGACGACTGCAGACTCTCATCTGACGTTTAATCAAAGAACGCAGCATCTTAAACGCTAACATCTAGGTCACCGACTAAAAAATGTACAGAGAAGCCCAGGTTTATGCTGCCGGCTGGGACATAGCACTCAACATCTTATCCCCCATACGTAGAAAATCAATTTCCACATCTGCTAACGTGACAGAAGGAGAGCTGACACATCTGTCATTACACGTGGCTATCAGAAATGCCTCCATTATCTCCCGCACCAACTGATCTTTATGAACTGCTAGCACATCGGTCTGATCGAAAAACGGCGTGCACTTACAATCTCGGCAATGGACGCTCAAGTGACCGGATGGGGTTCTTCCAAGTGACAAGGCATGTTCCATAAGCCTAATGTTAAGGCATCTACATGACTTACCCACATAGCATCTGCCACACTGAAGCGGTATGCGGTAGACGATATTAAGCTTGCAATCCACAAATGGCTGTCGATGTTTTACATTACATTCTAAAGGCATTATTGGTACATTTACTCTTGCGCAAAGAGACTGCAATTTCAACGGAGCCGTAAATACAACATTCACTCCACACCTCATAGCCACTTTCTTCAAATTGTGAGATATCCTATGGATACACGGAATGGCTACAGGCCTACCATTAGGCCGGTCTGCTCTAACGGGTGACTGACGATTACCGAACTCCCTCAAGAGGACCTCCGCAGTTGACAGCAACACCTGCTCAGGGTAGCCCGCATTCCTCATTCTGGAAAGTTGCATCTGAGAACTGGAGGGGGCAGTGTGCACACAGGACTTAATGAGAGAAGATCTCAAAGCCGACTTAACTATTGCCCTCTTGACCACCTTTGAATGAGCTGAGACATAAGGAGGCAAGCCCTTTTTTGTTCTAGGGTTATACCTCCAGCATGTATGCTGTGGCGTTTTCTCCAAGTGTAAGTCCAAAAACTGCAAGACATCCTCTCTAGGGAGCTCAGACGACCCCCCCCCCCCCCCCAACCTGAGCCCTTCGGCACAATTCCTGAACACATCCAGCACTACCTCAGCTCCTACCTCAGAGGCCCCATCGTAAAACACTAAGAAATCATCCACGTACCTAAAGACATGGCCCTGACATAAGTTGTTCAATTCTCCCTCAATGCGTTCGTCACATTTGCCAAGAAAGATTTCAGAGAGTATGGGCGAAACACCTGAACCGATTGGAGTTCCGCTTTTTTGGATGTAAAACTTGTCTTCATGTTTGATCACTGTAGCCGCAAGGTACGTAGACAGTAATTCAAGAAATGAACTCGCGGACCGTTGTGATACCGGAGCAGGTTTACGTTCAGAAGACCACGGAGGCCTTGCATGAGAACTTTGTGACCACAAGCCCGCTACAAGAAACAACGGCGTTTCAATCCACTAGTAGGATTTGTCAGACTCAGAATTTAGAACGGCTCTCCAAGGCTATCAAGAGCAAGAAAGATAGGTTCCTCACCGCATTCTTCACGGCCAAGATTCACAAGGAGGGTATACCTTTCCGCACTATAATGTCTGAGAAGAAAACGTGGCAAAGATCAGTGTCGTTCTTCCTACGGAGACAACTTGACAACCTGAAGCTTACAGATCCGTTTGTAGTGAAGAACTCTGACCCTGTTGTGCAGTTTCTTCAGCAGGATGGTGCAACAGGATGGGACTTCTTGTCTATAGATGTCGAGGATTTATTCTATTCAATCCCACAGGCAGCTCTTTTACAAGCGGTGGAAACCCAAATTGAGAGACGGGGGTTGGTGGGTTTTCAGAATGCTGCTGGTATGTCCGCGAGTTCATTTCTTGAATTACTGTCTACGTACCTTGCGGCTACAGTGATCAAACATGAAGACATGTTTTACATCCAAAAAAGCGGAACTCCAATCGGTTCAGGTGTTTCGCAAGAACTCTGTGAAATCTTTCTTGGCAAATTTGTACGAACGCATTGAGGGAGAATTGAACAACTTATGTCAGTGCCATGTCTTTAGGTACGTGGATGATTTCTGAGTGTTTTACGATGAGGCCTCTGAGGTAGGAGCTGAGGCAGTGCTGGATGTGTTCAGGAATTGTGCCGAAGGGCTCAGGTTGGGGGGGGGGGGGACGTCTGAGCTCCCTAGAGAGGATGTCTTGCAGTTTTTGGACTTACACTTGGAGAAAACGCCACAGCATACATGCTGGAGGTATAACCCTAGAACAAAAAAGGGCTTGCTTCCTTAAGGCTCAGCTCATTCTAAGGTGGTCAAGAGGGCAATAGTTGAGTCGGCTTTGAGGTCATCTCTCATTAAGTCCTGTGTGCACACTGCCCCCTCCAGTTTTCAGATGCAACTTTCCAGAATGAGGAATGCGGGCTACCCTGAGCAGGTGTTGCTGTAAACTGCAGAGGTCCTCTTGAGGGAGTTCGGCAATCGTCCGTCACCCGTTAGAGCAGACCGGCCTAATGGTAGGCCTGTAGCAATTCCGTATATCCATAGGGTATCTCACAATTTGAAAGAAGTGGCTATGAGGTGTGGAGTGAATGCTGTATTTACGGCTCCGTTGAAATTGCAGTCTCTTTGCGCAAGAGTAAATGTACCAATAATGCCTTTAGAATGTAATGTAAAACATCGACAGCCATTTGTGGATTGCAAGCTTGATATCGTCTACCGCATACCGCTTCAGTGTGGCAGATGCTATGTGGGTCAGTCATGTAGATGCCTTAACATTAGGCTTATGGAACATGCCTCGTCACTTGGAAGAACTCCATCCGGTCACTTGAGCGTCCATGGCCGAGATTGTAAGTGCACGCCGTTTTTCGATCAGACCGAGGTGCTGGCAGTTCATAAAGATCAGTTGGTGCGGGAGATAATGGAGGCATTTCTGATAGCCACGTGTAATGACATATGCGTCAGCTCCCCTTCTGTCACGTTAGCAGATGTGGAAATTGATTTTCTACGTATGGATAAGATGTTGAGTGCTATCTCCCAGCCGGCAGCATAAACCTTCGCTTCTCTGTACATTTTTTAGTCGGTGACCTAGATGTTAGCGTTCAAGATGCTGTGTTCATTGATTAAACGTCAGTTGAGAGTCTGCAGTCGTCCTGTCTACTTCTACCCTGTCCTTGTCTTCTTGCTGCTATTCGTCATCATGAGCATACAGGCCCTGAGCAGTTTCTGCCTCACGCGGGGCTCGTGTCTCTCATCCGCGACTGCTTTCATTGACTGTCTTTTGTAAATTTTATTGTGCAGTGACGATAAACCTCTACCCGAGAAACGTCATCATGACGTTGGTAGACACACCGAAACCAAACAGATCGGAAGGGGAGAGCTGGGTTCCAGGGATGGGCAATTGTTCGCTGCCTCCCATTGAAAGAAAGGTAGGACCGAAGGTCGCGTCCTTTTCAGAGACCATCGTAATCCCCTCAAGACCGTGGCTCTCGGGCGCGACCTTGTTCGCCACTAGCATTGAACGTAGTTCAACTCCACCAAACTCGTGGCGCTGTCGAACATTATGACGTCATTTGTTTACAAACAGGTACAGGTCTATACGCCGCAGAGCGAAACTATTTTGCATGGTGACTTGTTGTGGACAGCTTCACGGAGGGTTTTGAAGTCATGTTAGATGTCACTAAGTACACATGCCAACAGGCACTAATTCGAGACTTTTTTTTTCAATAAATCTTCATTATTTCCTTGGTATTCAATCCATCCCTCATGTAATGCCCTCGTACCCTTGAGGCACTGGAGATAATAAATAATATGGAACACTGTCTTTATTAAAGTCAATAGTGTCTATATTAACCAGGTACTATTGTAGCAGGAACTATTGTACCAGGTACCACTCTGTACTATCGGCACTGACGCACTGACGCTGAATCAGGAACGAGCGATGGCACTACGATTAAGCGGACCTGGTGAAGTTACTGAACTTGACGAACACTTGACGACGACACCACCCCAGACGAATTCGCCCGGACAATAAGACAGAATCTGAAGCTATCCAGCAAGCATATTAAGGTGCCAATGACCTACACAAAAACAGACGTGAAGTTCGAACACCTCAGGTCAATACGACGACGCGCTGAGCGCCGCTACCGACGGACCGGAAACATAGACGACTGGATTCAAGCGAAAGCCACAAAAGAAAAGATAAAACGACAGCTAAAAAAGTTGGCTGCACATGCATGGGAGGATATATGCAAATCCCTGTCGCCATCAACGAACCCTGCGAAGCTCTGGACCATTGTAAAGAGCCTCAAGACTATCCCATCCCAAGCCACTCCTTTTCGTACCATTGCCCTGCAGACGAACGTCCCTGAAACCGCAGTAGCGGACGCGTTTTTGGCCACTCTTAACAAATATTCAGCAGCATCCACCGGTTTCCTCCACCACCGGTCCCTTCTATCCGCAACAGTGGACAACCAGCTAGCAACTCACTCAGCACCCGTAGAAATGGAACACGATTTTACTATCCAAGAACTTGAACGTGCCATCAAAGCCGCGTCTGGCAAGCGAACGTCTCCAGGACCAGATGGGATAACCTACAAGTGTTTGGCAAATCTTGGACCGAGCGCTAAAGAAATATTACTGAAGATATACAACAAAAGCTGGCAAACAGGAAAGCTCCCCCCGGACTGGAAGACAGCAAGAGTAATACCCATAAGGAAGCCCGGCAAGCCTAAGAACGAAATCGAATCGTACAGACCTATCAGTCTCACAAGCTGTGTAGCGAAAGTAATGGAAAGAATGATCCTTGCGCGCATCCAGTGGTGGTTAGAACACAACGGAAAACTCCCAGAGGAGATAGCGGGCTTCAGAAAAGCGCGATGCACAACAGACTGCATCACTGACCTTACAACTGATGTGCAACACATCAAAGCCATGTCTGCAATAACCATAGCCGTATTCCTTGACATAAAGAGCGCTTTCGACTCTGTCAGCCACGCCCACGTGATCCAGGCAGCTACGAAATCAGGCCTTGAAGGAAGAACAACAGCATGGATCCGAAGCTTCCTAACTGACAGAAAGGTCTATATGGAGACGGCAGATGGCGAAAAACGTGGTCACCCTTCAAAAAGGCGTACCACAAGGCGCAGTACTAAGCCCGACTTTATTTAACCTCGTCATGGCACAGATGGCAGAGATAATCCCCCCACGAGTCAAGTTCACCATATACGCTGACGATGTCTGCATTTGGATGTCCGGGACAAATATCAAGTACATTCAGCAAACACTAGAACTCACTCTCCTAGCGATTGCCATCTTCCTAGAAGAACGTGCCATGGACTTGTCACTAGAAAAAACAGTGTACCTACCCTTCACCCGCAAGCGCCTAAAGAACTTTCACCTTTCAATCAACGGGAATCCGATACAACGTGTTAAGAAACACAAGTTTCTCGGCGTCACAATCAACAGAAACCTAACATGGACAGATCAAGTCAAGGCACTCACGGACGCTACAAAGAAATACATCAACATAATGAAGTTGCTCGGTGGACCCCGCAGGGGCAACGGGAAAGCACTTCACTCCCTCCACACGGGGCTCATCCGACAAACCATAGCTCACAGCATCCCTCATCTTCATCGTCTCTCCCCAACCCAAGAAGGACACCTGCAGCGCATACTTAGTCGAAGCCTCCGAATATGCCTAGGAGTCCCCAGGACCGTAAGGACAGCACTTGTGCTGGCAGAAGCAAGAGAGCCCCCCATCCAAGTGCTAAGGAAACAAGAGACGGAGCGGCACCTGATACGTCTCCTCACCAGGCACACGGCTCACCCGCTGATCCAGAAGATCCATAGAAGACATAAATCTCCAATATATGGAGCACTTGCGTACATCGAAAGATGCTTGCCGAAGCGCATGCTTCACAGTCATCACCAGGTTATTGCCCCTTGGCTGTTGTCACCCCCACCAACCCACACAGAAATCCCTCGTATTTGGAAAAAAGGACAAACGCCATGTCTGGCTCTCAAGACACTTTCTATGGCCCACCTTGAACAACAGTTTCCAGACTCAACACACATCTACACGGACGGCTCCTCCGCTAACGGAAGATCATCAAGTGCTTTCACTGTAAAAGGCTTCACCAAGGGATACCGCCTGTCGCACGCAACAACTTCTACTGCTGCAGAACTACACGCCATACTAAAAGCCCTCCGCCACATCGACGGCTCCCCAGCACAAAAGTGGGTACTCTGCACAGACTCGAAAGCCGCCCTGGCCACTATCATCAAGCAGGATACGGAAGATCAAATGGTGTACCACATCTACAAAGCATACACACCTGCAGTGGAAAGAGGGCACACCATCTCCCTCCAGTGGATACCTTCCCACTGCGGAATACCAGGAAATGAAGTAGCTGACCAAACAGCAAAGGATGCACTGGGTAAAACCAAGTTATCGGCAATACATTTCACAAAATCGGACGCCAAGACATTCCTCCGCAAATCGACAATCAGACGGTCCAAGGAAAGCTGGAAGCAAGCACTCCGGCACACAGATTTCCTGTCTCACATAGACCCCGATCTCACGGCAATCATTCCTCATGACATCGGCCGAAGCCTCCACACGGCTATTCACCGGATTCGACTCGGCGCGCTATATACTGCCACCACCCAATTCCAACTCGGTATTGTGGCCTCAGGACTGTGCGACATCTGCAAAGTGCCCCAGGACACGTTACACGTACTTATACAGTGCCCAGAACAAGCAGACGCAAGGGAAAGACTGTCCCATGCACTTCAAACACTGGACAAAAGACCATTCTCTTACTGCAAAGTAATGGGAAGATGGCCTACAAGGGAACAAGACATGAAGGCACTCAAGGCATTGTGTGTCTACCTAAAAGAAAGCGGTATACACTGCCGCTACTAACAGGAACACATATCATAACCCTCAAAACTACCTAAATGAGATGGAGCTGCAGGCGCCCTTAGGGCAGCCACCCTGCTCCAAGTCTTTCCCCTGATTTTTTTTTCAGTTAATTACTACTACTGGTGAAGTTACTCTGTCCCATTTACGCCTGGATTTTTATTAACACTATGGGGGACCTTGATGTTAGATATCGGTATTCAATTTGTACTGACAAGTTCGAAGAAAGAGACAATTCATTATAAAAGCTATATATTGATCATACAGCTGAAAGAAAGCATAATAATAGAAATGATTAATTATAAAAAAAACTAGTTATGACCATGCATCAGAAATAGACTACCTCCATTGCTTCTGCAGCACAGGTTCCATTGTGAGGACTTCCAAGACTAAAACGGAGGAAGTAGAGACTCAGGCTTCCGCCTCGAGTGACCGGAGATATATTGATGATGAGCGGCAGCCTTTCCAGGTACGAGCCTTCAGGGTACAGGTAGTTCATTACAATGCCACTGTCCGATGTGTATGTACGATTCTCACCTGGCGTGTTTCAAAGAAACAAGAAAAAGGAAACTTAGAATATGCGAAGCCTTCAATGGTGTTGCATATAGTCTTAGGTGTCTGACGTACGCAATTACACAGACGATGCAATCACTCGTTTCACGGATACACTCATCAAAGTAGGATGCGGTTAGGTGAAGAAAGAAAAATATAAAGATGACATTGGAGGCAAAAACGGAAAAGCGGCGCGACATACAGCCTGCTATTGCCAGCTAGTAGGTTAGCATTTTGTTCCGCTCCTCGGTTTCCCTCTAGAGTCACTAAATAGGGGTGCAGAGTATGGCATTCCTTTTTCATGCCCTGAGTCGCCGCTGGGTGTCCGCGATTGGGCCGATTGGGTCACGTGGTTTCTCCTACCAAGAACGCGCCGTCCATGTTGAGTCCCCTCCACCCAAAACCGGATTCCTCGGTGGCGAGCTGGTCCGACTGCGCGCTGTTCTCCATTGGAGAAGGGGGAGATGAGCGTCCCGTTGCTAGGCGACGCAGCCTCGGCGGACCCAAGATGGCGGGTGGGCTCGCTCGCCGGCGTGGCTCAGTGTCGCTACTCTGTTCCCGATTTAGTGGTCATACATTATGGTGTAGCATATGAGGCCATGATAGCAGAGTTGCAATCAACCTCCCTTTTTATTCCACCGCGATGATACAACATTTCGATTTATGCTTTCGTTCCCTTTCCCGCAGATGCATTTAGAAGTTGCATCGATTTCCTGCTAGTAACTCCAGAAATTAGAATGGCGCGGGAGACTATCAAGCATCCCAGCGTTAGTGGGGTCGTCCCTTACTGCATACCGTTTCAGCGTTCCAGGGGGAGAACACTGTCGCGATCTGCGAACAACGTTACATATTTGTACGCGTTGATACGGGCAAATGTCAAGACACTTGCGGGGAACAGGCCAACACACGCTGAAGTGCGTGGTCATGATGTTGTAGTACGCGTTGTGCTTTCGGTAGGGTACCATCGAAGTGCTGCTTTCACGACCATTTATGAGAGATAAGAAATAACTTACTAATGGGGCGTCTGTAGTTGAACTGGAAACGGGATTGGTTGACTGCCGATCCGGCGTTGAAGACAATGGTTCGCTGGCTTCCGGCACCAGGTATCCAAACCGCCTGGTGCAGGTGTGGTATGCTGTCACCGCAAAACTCCTTGGACTTTTCCTGCAACGAAGTCATAGAAAGACAACAGAGGCGTGAACATCTAATGGTCCTTTTCTCATAATATCATTGCGTAAAGATGACCAGGGGCCCAATCTTAAGCTGGTCCTTATCGCATAACGCGCGTTAAATGTATCGCGTGGACCCGCGATTCGCGTCGAACGCTTGCGCGAGCCAACCAAAGCGGTATTTGATTGTTCCGTGTTTTGATTCTTTCAGCCTTTCGAGATTCAGCCTTCTGATAATTCTGCCTTATGAGTTTGGGCCTTATGGTTGCCACCCGATATCGTACACAAGGTTGCCTCGCTGCCATTACACGAGTCCAGTAACAAACCACGCAGGTCACACTTTAGATCGCCTTTAGGGGACACGTGCCCACAACGAAGCCAAATTGGGCGTATAAAACGTTTAATCTTCCATCTTCACATTGCCGTTTGTTGACTACGCGTAGTATGACGATTTAGTTAGGTGTGACCAAGGTGCTGCCTCTCCTTTTGCACTTGAGAAGTAAATAGATAGATCACCTCTTGGTTGATAGAAACGATGGTGAGTGAAGCACCCATTTCGCAGGGGATGTGGAAGCTCGTGAAGTGGATGACGACCTCGTCTGCTAAGTTCCACGCACACTGAGTCCCTGGAACAGCTCCTGATGGGAAACCAGGACTGGATACTACATTCGCCGTTGCCCCTATTGTCAAATCCCCACCGCACAGAGCTGCGAAGAAGAAGAAATATGCCGTCGTCAATTATTATCCGAGGAGGACATTATCTGGACGAGATAAGTCGTCTGTTATGTGCGAACTACGGCGCTCTCGATATTGCGGCGCCGTGTGAACGCTCAACATAGTACGGGACGGAACTTATGGACGGTCTCTATGAGCAGTGTTTGCGCTTTTTCTTAGTCTATGATCTTCAGAAATTACAAAGGATGAAGCATTATGAAGCAAAGGGTTATGCTCCTTCCTTTGTAATTTCTGTCATCCCCAACCGTCTCCGGTTGGACTGTTTTTTTAAATATTTTTCTTTTTTTGTTGTGTGCCGCTCTACGATCTTCCGTAAGGACCTTGCTGTGTGTGAATGCACCGGAAAAACCACATCCACAGGATCACCATTTCCAGATGGCTCGAGTGGAAGAAAAGTGTCATCAGGGTGCATGAATACATAGCTCCGTCTGTGCACATGGAGCAAGTATTGATACACTCTCAGTGATACGTATTAAAAGGAAGTCAGGCCATTAGTGGGAGCTGCATGAGGCTCCACCCATTTGTTGAGGTATCTAGCCAATCACAGGGGGGGGGGGGAGTAATGTAGGCGGAACGTGCGGTCAGCCTCCTCTGAAGTGGCGTCTCGGTACACCGACGGGAAGGGAGAAGAGGGAAGGGTGAAAGAGGGATGGGAGACATGATGGTGGCACAGGAGGGGGAAGGGCGTGCTAACCTTCTTGCTCTGGGATTTGAGTAGTCCAAGAGAGGGCTACCAACCACAAGAAACACGTGAGCATCCCACAGTAGTCTTCATTGGAATGCTCCCTGTACCACGGTAACCGCCAGGACTATTGGCGAAGTTACCCCATCCCAATCACAGGTCGAAATACAGTTTCGTACTATTACAGGCCATCCAGTACTTATACCTAGTGACTCTACTTATACCTCACGACACTGCCTCCTTTATACTTCTTTACACCAGACGCCTGACAAGAGAGCGCGGAGAGTACATTCCTACCCAACCCCTTTTATGCGCGGCGCTTCCGCTGCACGGCGCTGCTTTATGACACTATCGCTAGCAGATGACATGTTCATTCAAAGCAACGGCTGCCAGAATTTGCGGCACGTAACCAGCTTTTTTGGGAAAGTCAGCGCGGTATGGCTCCAACTGAACGCGGCTCAAATTCATACGGTATAGCCAAAGAGAATTTAGCTGAAGACGTCTACAAACATGGACGCATGTGCGTTGTCTTGTTTTTGTGTCGAATATTCAGTTCATACGCCGTATAAGTAACCAAGCACAATAACATGCGGTACTGGGCACGTTGTTCATGCCAGCGAAAAAAAGCGTCGGGTGTGTTGTTTCATGAACTCCCAGTGGACTTGGCTCTGAGAGAACAATTGCTGAAAGCAATATCTGGAAGAACTGGCAGCTGAACGCCACTTCCAAATTAAGACTCAGCCGTCTGCATGCAGTCTTCAGACTGGACTTTCGAACCGACAGTAGAGGCTCATGTTGAGGTCCGGTGCAGCACCCAGAATGTTTCGTCAATACCCTTCGCACATAAGAACCGCGGAGCAAAAAAATAACAACGCTATAACAGTAGCAGTAGGTAAAAGGAAAAAAAAACATTTTGAGCTTTTTTTGCTTCGCCCATACTGTCGTCCGATCCTG
Organism: Ornithodoros turicata; assembly: GCF_037126465.1. Lineage (NCBI taxonomy): Eukaryota > Metazoa > Arthropoda > Arachnida > Ixodida > Argasidae > Ornithodoros > Ornithodoros turicata. The sequence continues at coordinate 141,498,618 of NC_088202.1, read as the reverse complement.
CGACATTCCCTACTGTACAGGACGCAAGGCCAAGCGAAGCGGTTGTTGGTTATAGTGAATGTGATAGTGCAGATAGTGATAGGGTACACCATGAGGTCCATTCGCGTGCAAAGTGGAGAGCGAATCTCATTTGGTATGGATGGCGTCGCTGCTGGCGTGGATGCCGAGCAGATGATCACGCAGCTTGTGGCTTCACTGCATTCGCGGCAAAGGCGCAACGTTGGGGAAATGTGATACGTCACTTTGCCGGCTTGCGCTGGGGATGTACTGAGCGGGACCTTCTTGGGCACTCCATAAAAGCGCTTGTTCGAGGCTCAGTAGTCTACAGCCTTCCTGTGTTGCACGGACTATCACGGACGTCCGAACACAAGCTCCGTTGCGTCTTGGCGCGCAGCTTGCGGACCTGTCTTGGCGTTCCGCGTTGTGCTGAGACGAGGATGGTGGTTGCCGAAGCCAGAGAACTCTCAATTGGCGTCCACCGCAAGAGAGAAACTTTCCGCCACTATTTGCGATTGCGTGCTCACCATCGCCGCCACCCGCTGGTACAGAAGCTTCGTAAGCGGAACCCCAGCAAAATCGCGCAGTGTAGCACCATGAACACTGCCGAAACCATCCATCTCGTCTCACATCCCGGGGATCAAGGGGCCGAAGAGCCAAACCCCTGCTCCAGTCCTCAAGCAGGCTACTCTGGAGTGGATGAACGCTGCATACGGAAACCTCACCGCCGTATATACGGACGGTTCCTCCACTACTGGCGGCTCATCTGCGGCATCTGCAATCACAGAGGAGTCAATTTCACGTGGGTTCCGCCCATCGCACCGCACCTCGGCCACTTCTGCGGAGTTGTATGCCATCCTGCTATTCCGAAAATCTATTTTGGATCACCACCCCCGCCTCTGGGTGGTTTACACGGATTCGCGGGCAGCGCTGCAGTGCACAGACAACATGGGCATCCGTGGCTCCGGTGGTAGTGAACATCCTGACGACGCTCAAGGTTTTAGAAGACAGGGGCCACCGGCTCACCCTCCAATGGGTCCCTAGCCACATTGGCATAAGAGGCAATGAAGTAGCGGATCGGGCAGCTGCTGCGGCTCACCATCGCCGCTCAGCAGTCCCCATCATACTTTCGAATGGGGCTAGGCGCTCCCTCTTGTCCGCGTTGACGTCACCTTGGGCCCATGAGGAATGGTGTCATGACCCGGTGGTCGCTTCTGTATGCAGTTGACCCAACGCTTTTATTTGAAATGCCAGGCGGTTTCCCTCGCCTCTTTACGTCTCTCGTGCGTCGTTTACGACTTAGCGTCGCATTCACCCCTGCACTCCGGCATAGGCTGGGCCACAGCAACACGGCGCTGTGTACAACTTGTGGTTTCCCGGCAACAATCCGACACGTTCTCGAAGACTGCAGCCAGTACGTACGCGAGCGACGGCGCCTTTAAATGCCAACTTGAAATGCTGGATCAGAGGCCATTCAACATCTTCAAAGTTCTCGGCCCATGGAGTAACCCTGGACATCAGTGTCGTGCACTTGGCGCTTTTCTTTCCTTTCTGAGGGCCACCGGCCTCCTTCACGAACTGTAGGGATTTCCTTCCCTCGTCATCCTTTCATGCGGACCATTTTGGAATGGGGTAGGGTCCTGCACTCAACGCAGGGAAACATCCCACATCATCATCATCATCCATTCATCTATGTTGTTGTTGTTGCATTCGCGGTTCATTTTCTTTCAATTCTCATGTATCATATGCTTCTATAGTTTTTCCCCCGCCCTGCACAGCTCCTGGAAGCATAGAGAAACTGCACTTCTACTAGGCCACACTTTCGAATGTGCATCAACTTGCAAATGGGTGATGAGCGTGCTGCGTGCCTCCCCAAGAACATGTACGGCTCTACATTGGCTTGCCTCATTGATGCATTATGCCCAAGCTGCTTGAAAACAGCTGGCGTGGCGGAACTCCCTTACATTAGGTTCACAATAAACATCCACTGAGTGGAATAAGTATCTAATGCGCTGAAACATCCCCCATCCTGCTAACGTTTACAAGGAGAGTACAGCGGGCGAGCGGGCGGTTGTGTCAGAATCTGGCGCCATCCCGCGTTCATATCGGAAAAAACACGCGGCAACGCAGAAGTATGGGAGCGAGCTCGACGTGACAGGCATCTAGTATACAGGGTGTCCCAGAAAACGTGTCATTGAATTATAATAAAAAAACTACACCACATAGAGTCATGCGGTCAACGGTATTTGTTCTTACTGGGTTTTTGCCACCTCCTCATGTGAATGTCGTGTGACCTAAGTTTAATTATGTAAATTTTTGCGAGCTTAAGTCGGAAATTTGCCTAGTAAAGGTCACTTTTTTACCCCACCAATGTGAAGAGCGTGTCTAATTTACTCAAATTAATGATAATTGACAGGGATATTCAGGAGCTATCCCATCGGAAAAAATAGCCGAACATCATGCACTACGGAGGTCGCACAGAATAGCGCACGATGAATTTTTTAGCGCAATCTGTGTCAGTCCGACGAAAGGAGGTTAGAAACCCAGCCCACCCCGGCATCGCAGAAAGAGATAACGCAGGCATGGCTTATCACGTCCCACTTTGGCTGGGATAATGCTTTCCCTCTCCCAATTTTAGGAACTGTTACTTTTTCTACTATCACTCTGTGGGCTGGCTTCGGAACCTCCTTTCGTCGGACTGCGAGCGATTGCGCTCAGAAAGACGTCGCGCGTTATGGTCCGGTGCTCCGAAAAGCATGATATTCGGCTATTTTTTCCGATGGGATAGCTCGTGAATATCACTGCCAATTATCATGAATTTGAGTGAATTCGGCACGCTCTTCATATTGGTGGGGTAAAAAAGTGACCTTCCCTTGGCAAATTTCTGAGTTCAGTTCGCAAATATTTGCATAATTAAACTTGGGGTACATGACATTAACTTTACAAGGTGGCAAAAACCTAATAAGAACAAATGCCGTTGACCGCATGATTCTAGGTGGCGTAGTTTTTTTATTATAATTCAATGACACGTTTTCTGGGACACCCTGTAGAGGAGGCATTGTTTTACCCTACGCTGGGCTTAGTTACTGGGTGCCATTTACCAAGAACGAAGCTTTCACTCTCGGCGCATTAGTTGGCCGAACCGTCGCCGCTTTGATACGAAAAATTGCACAGTTCTTGTGTGCTACGATGAGAACACATGCTAGACCTGATGAAAGCAAACGCTCTGCGGGCCTATCATGCCCTCGTGGAGGGAGAAATGAAACTGGAGACAGCACCGTCAAAAGGGCTAGAAGCGACCATATACAGATACAGGACATTATTAACGAGGGATAAATGCAGAATACATCTCAAACACAGGTGTTCCTCAGCGAGTTCAACATAAAGTTGCAGGACGTATTCTCCCAGGATTTTAATAAGCTTACGGAGTCGGAGAGCAAAGGCAGGAAGCCGCACTTACGCGCTTCTTGAGTGACGACAGCTTTGAAACCGGTGCCGGACACGGCGTGGTCGCTGCTGAATCTTAAGGATGCGATATTTCCTGCCATGAGAATGCTAGAAGGCGCGGTGGAGCCGCAGAAACGTTGCCTGGAGAAGTCGCGGCTGAGCAGAGTGTCCCACACCTGGAACGAGATGTCAGAGGTACGCCAACGCCACATAGAACAACAAAGCGTGATCGCTTAAACGATATGACACAGAGTCACTAAGAGTCCGAGAATCACGATCGTGCTTTTCGCGGCCATACTTACACTCTAAGAAGAAAAAAAAAGGAGTACTTTTACTCCTTTTGGGGAGTAATTGCATTGCCACAAAAAATAGTCCCTTTCGGGAGTAAATGCACGGGAGTAAATGAATGTCACAGAGTGAAGACCACATTTCACGCGCTGTTGTAAGAGTCCCAGGTACATAATTGGTGCGCATGCATGAAAATACTTTGAAGCAAACCGTCAACCGTAATACATCGAGTGATATAAAATCTTGCGCCATACTAGGGCGCAATTTGCGAAGAAAGATGCGCTAACTGTTACTTACTCTGTGTGGCTGGAAAATTGCTACGTTGTCGGAGTTATACAGCCTTATGTCCTTCAAATTGACCAAGGGCACATATTTACGTAGACTGTCGCATTCAGGAGACCATTCGCGAAGTTTAGTGACAATTTGCAGTCCTGGGGAGTAAATGTCGGGACTAAATGTTGGGTTAGGGGACTAAAATGGGAAGTAATTGCAGACTAGGGGTGTAGAAGCTGCAATTACTCGCCGATTTTACTCCTTTTTTTCTTAGAGTGTACGTAGACGAGATCACATCAGCCGCACGGAGAACGCAGAGTGATCCTGTATTTGAAATCGTCTGCGGCGATAGGCTGGAGCAGATGACATGCGGACTTTTTGTGTTCACGTGATGAAGGAGTGAGAAGAGGCATTAGCTCGCTTTCTGCAGCAAAACGGAGATCGGGATGAGCAAGTGTATTCAATAGGACTACGCTCAGATCCCTACTGAGGGCTAATACATGTATGCAACACAATGAACTCGACCAAGTGGTTCCGGTTCGATTACGTCCGATTATGTGTATATCATATTCTATGGAGAGGAGTCCATTCCACTAAAACACTTCGAACGGTGCTCCATATCCCATGGCAAGTCGCACGGAGAGCCCAAGTCGGGACGGGCTTAGGATTTCCTAAGCCTCTCAAATCACGGACATGAAACATTACTTGGCTCCGCGAATGGTGCATAACCGGGCGACAATGGGGCCTATGAAGAAAACAAGAGCAAGTTCTGCAGTAACTGCAGCTTGTAGTCCCCAGGGTTGCCATTGCTTCCCATTCCGTCTTTCATAATTTAACCTACATACTTGTAGTCTCAAACGGTCGTGACAATTCATCAACTAACTGACATAAAGGACTAATGGAGTAACTAATGGACTAAAGTTACTCCATTCTTGACAGAATGGACGTGCCTATCCTGTTTCGTACCTCGACGACGTCATTAGTACAGGTTGAATCGTTGCTTTGTTGAAGCTGGAATTCCGTGAAGTTCACCCGCAGAATCTTTCCTGGACTTCCAAGGACGCGCCAGACACAGTTCACGTCGGGCGGGTACTGGCTTCCATCCGTTTGTGGCCATCGGACGTTGACGCGACCTGTGTCACCCATGCGAACGGTTCCACCGCAGCCCTGAAGAGGGCCTGAAATAAAAACGCAGCGGATTTGTCATCTTGATTGTTTTGACACATTTTAAAGCAAATGAGGACTAAATCCTGTGCCTGCAGAGTCTTATTCGGTTTAGGCTGCTCGAGTCTATACATGTCTCCCTGTTTCTCTATGTGACACCGATGTCTCATAAGTTTCCTTTATAGTCTTTGGGAAATATCGGGGCTCGGGTTGGTCCAATCTATTCACGCATCTGGCAACGTTGCTGCTTGAAGGTCGATATTCGTCTCCTCACCGCAGCTGCTGGCAGTCTTCCAATATCAGGTGGAGAGTGGAGACGCGCACTGTTTCTGGGAGACATATCCATGAACTACATGTGACGTCACCTATTGTTGGAGAAACTGAAACTACGGTGCCGATGTTGGTGAAAAGAATAATAGGGAGACGAAACTCCGGAGTTTCGGTTTCGCGGGTTCTGCACACAGCACTTTATGAATTGAGTGTTTGAGCGAGGTTGATTTATAATACGAAAAAAAAAAACTTTTTCCGTAGTTGCAGTTTTGGAAACATTATTACAGTCACTTTCTTCGGGGACATCTTTGGGCTTCACACAAATCCGATGTCAGAAGTTCCACAGAACCGCACAAAACACAGGATGCAACGAAACCAGCGTAGTGCACGCTTTCCTTTTGTTTGCTTTGCGTGTTAAGCATGGAAGAACAAACGAGAGGAGGCGCCTTACTTTCGTCGAGAAATGAAGCTAGAATTGGCGGCCAGTTGCGCAACGTCACCGCTGCACCGGTCTTCGTGTTTCATTTTTTGCGTTGTCAGTGGTCGCCTGTTTAGCATAGTTGTGAATTGATGTGATTGCGTCTCCAGGTGGCGCCCAAGATGCCGTGCGCAGATCCGTGTCATTGACTTTCTCAGGCAACGTGACCCTTAAACGGCTTCAAGAGAGGTAAAACTAAACCCCTGTCGCTTTTCCCTCCTCTCGAATACACTTAAGTCGACGCCCACATGGGGTGGGCTAGTCATGTCCTAGTTATAGTTTAGTTCATGGTCATGTCCATAGTCTAGTTCAACGTCTTTGACGTACGCACAGAGTTCCGATCGGGCTGTTCAGCCACAATTCGCATGAACATTTAACACGTCATACCTAACCCTTTAAATGCCATGGTAATGATGAGCACGGTGCCCAGAAGAAGAGGAGTCTCTGTTCGAAATATCGGCTCACTCATCATATTTCCAAACCGGTTCGCTGGATTTTCTACCCTTCTACACATACTTCTTACGTCGTAGCGTTCCTGGAGTTCACAAAACACCCCCGTGCGTCTACAATTTCTATCATGACATCTAAGACTTGAGTTCTCTAACATCCCTCATTCCAGTGGCTAAGTACCACTACTTCCATGACATGAAGAAAACATGAAGACGGTAAAAAAAATCAAGAGGCCTCACCGAGCGTGGCTCTGTAAAGAGCCCTGAATCCTACGGTGTTGCCTGCGCCGTCCCTATTTTCGACTGCAACGACGGCGCTGTTGCTCGTGCTGATGGCGATGGATGATTGCTCTGCCCTCCCGCAGTAGGCGTACAAGAGTTGGCTCGCGGTCCGGTTTCCGTCATATACGAGCACGCCGTGTTCAAGGTGGTACCAGGTAGGGCACTGGACGTATGAGGTGCCCCAACCTCCACGCAAATAGAGGAAACTGCATTGAAGTAAAGGGTTTAACATGCACACTAATTCACATCAAAAGCGCCATTCCAAATTAGATCTCGTTTTTCCCACGATCATATCCAAGCACGCTATTGACATTTACATATCCCACATTTTCACGAAACACAGTTTCGCACTGTTGTTTCTCTGCGCTCCATATGTTGGTCAAGTTAATTAGAAATAATCTCGAAAAAAAGAGCATTTATAGTTATGAAATCATCTGCCGCGTCCGAGCGTCAATGTGTGGCTATCATGCTAGATGCAGCGCGCGCGGAAGGGAGGGGAAGGAGCACGCGTGCCCTTTCCCTCGTCCCACTCACGATCCTGCGGTCGCATTTTCTGACTCAACTCTGGCAACTCCGAATAGTCCGCGAGTTAGGTGTGTCTATTTACACTGTCTAAGCTCGAATAAGAATTAACCAAAGTAATTATATGCTATCCAATCATTTAATCGATCATTTGTGTTTTGTACAGCTTCAATGTAAACTTGGCTCTCATAGTTTCGGAAACCCGGAAACCGCGCTAGGAAACCCAGCGGAGCATGTCAACATGTTCCACGGTCTCCTGTTGTTGCTCACCTATACCTAGAGATGCGAAGCCCCGCAAAAAAACACACGAAAATTTGGGGAAAAAACAGTATTTTCGGGTTTTTTTCTCGCCTACGGAAAAATAGCCCTAAATTTCCAGGCGACAAAATTCAAAAATGTAAATTTTCGTGCCTTTGATGCGTTCCAACCCGTCAACAGTGCCTTAGGTGCCTCTAATCGGCAAACAGTCACCAACTCAGTGCTCCGTCTGGCCGCTCCAAGCGATCGCCATCGCATTCACATGATGTCGGAGTTCTGGTCGCAGTGGACAGGTTTTTGTAATTATATATCGCTGAGTACACAGCAGTCTCATAGGATGCTCTGCTCTGCACTTATGCCTAGAGGATGAACACTACAAAAGCTTCTAGCTCATTGCACGCTGTGGCCTGGCCGGCAATGCTTCGACTCAGCAGTAACCACATATGTTTCCATTTTTTCAAAATTTTCAGGACAAAACCCGAAGAAACCGTTTTTTTTTTCAAGCGATTCAAAATTTCTGGAAATTTTTGCATCTATAGCTGTAATACATGTTTTATCTGTCATGTCCGAGAGAACGCGAGCGCTACGCCGCGGCCGCAAGAGATTCGGGGAATTAGAAACCATACTTTGTCACTTGGAGACCGGGCAGAGATCGGACTCCTGCTTTGTACACGTTGCGGAAAAGATAGGAGCCTGTCGTCCACATTGGTGGCGCCAGTTTCTCATAATCGTGATTGTTATCTCGATGCAGTTGCCGCACTCTCTTTCGGGGTGCGGGTACGCAAATTCCTGCCAGCAACCGCATCGTACCCGCGGGAGCACTACCGGCATCTGCACCCGCAGCAATGTCATTGGTGTAACCCGCACATCCCGATGCGTACTTGCATACCCGCCGATGTACCTGCAGCCTAATGCGTACGCAGGTTTCGGTTATGCCACATGATCGTCACAGCACGCTGTGCCAGTAAATGACAAATCTCTCATCACCTCACACACCACGGAAGGCCTGGATATGGAACGTCATGGAAAGTATCTGGGGCCAAATGTTCGCAATGAATCGGTTCGTGCACCAACTGTGACAAGCTGCAGCACAGGCATCATGACCTGCACAGAGCGTACGGCGGAGGGTACGCTAAGCGAGGAACATAAAACTAGAGATTGAAATGCGGCAGCCGTCGAAAAAGTCCAATTGTTCTGCCGGTGCTTCACCACACAACACAGCTCGGAGCCATCCGTCACTGTGAAGTGAACGATGTCGTTTGGCCTTCTGATTTGTTGAAAATGGGATGGATCCGCGTATTTTGTTGGCCCTATATGCTGTCACACACTTTGGGATAATTTACCAAACGAACGCACCGTATCTCGACGGCGTGGCCTGGATCCACAGAAATGTACCAAACGCATTCATTCCGAATAACACCCGGATCAATTCCAAAGGTACCAGTGGGTCCAGTGAGGTTGCCACCACAGGCTGCAAGAAAAAAAAAATAATAAAGTATTACATTCAGAGGACATAGAGATCGAGTAGACGCAACTCTCAGTGAGTCTCGAATCACAAGGAACAGTCATACCAACGAAATCGCTTGCATGTCAGGTGGCATGTCAGGGTGCATGTCAGGCATGTCATGTGTTCCCACAGGCACATGGATTCCACGAATACGAAACAACATTCGTGCGAGACAGAGGAGCGTGGTCTTTCTTTATATATATATATACAGGGTGTCCACCGTAACTATAGAAGTAATTTTTAAAAAGATACAAATCACATTTTCCCTGTTTTAAAAAATGGCGATGATGTAGTGGCGATTTAACTACGCCTAAAGGCATACTTTGAGGGGGCAGAGGCAAGCTTCGCTGTCGACGATTTAGTTACGTAAACATAAGAGGACTGAAGTTGTGAGGCTGGAACAACATAGAAGGGACAAATTCCGGTAAAGCCCAGGACCGGTAATCCAGAAGATGTGGGTTCGAGTCCTACAGCTGGCTAACCTTTTCAGTGACTTCCATCTTTCATCGCATTAGTTAGCTTTTGTTAATTAACTTTTTTTAACTTCAAAGGTAGGAGACTGACCCAATGAGAACACCGAATCCCTTCGGGTCACTAGTGACATTACCGGTTTCAGAACAAAAACCGCGAGAAAGGGCCTGGAAATAAGGCTATCTGGTGTTCATTTTTCGACGCTCAATTATAAGCGCTTAAGTTTCCCTTTCCGCTTTACGCGGGAGAGGGAAAATGCTTCGCAGCAATCTGTCCTTATGCAATCTGCCCCCGCTGCGACATAGTTTTCCCTCCCCCGCGTACAGAGGAAAGGAAGACGGCAGCGCTTTACTTGAACGTCGAAAAATGACCACCAGATCGCCTTATTTCCAGGCCCTTCCCCCCGCGCTGTAGCTGTCGCAATTTTTGTTTTGAACACAGTAATGTTAGTAGTGGCCCCAAGGGATTCGATGTTCTCATTGGGTCAGTCTCCTATCTTTGATAATTAAAAAGTTAATTAACCAAAGTTAATTAATACATCGATAGAGAAGCTTGCCTGTGCCCCCTCAAGGTGGGCCTTAGAGCCGTAGAGTAGATCGCAATTGGTTAAAACAGGGAAAGTGTTATCTTTATACTTTAAAAAAAATACTTCAGTAGATACGGTGGAGACCCTGTATTACTATATGTCTAAATTGGGAAGCAGCGTCTGATGTTCATACGTGAAACCCGCATGGAAAGCCAACTCAGACCCCCGGGGATGTGGGAGTCCTTTCCCTCTATTCTGCCTTACCTCCTTAAACGTCTTGAGAACGCCACGCCACGAGGATGGGAGCTTGCTATAGCGTCATATGGAAATCGCTACCCTCACAATTGTCTCGTATTCAAGCCGAGTCGCGGCGATTCCAAGAGAGTTCAAGTGGTAGCTCTGCGCCAGAATGGCGGCACCGACCTTTGCGAAGCCTGCCGTTCGACGTCAATTGAGGCGCATTGATGTCGGCACCTCCCAACTGCCAAACTTTCCCAAATAGCGACTCACGCCAACTTAGCACGTGACCACGCCCTCCATACTTTACCGAGAACTTTCATAGCACATAGAAACACCGATATAGCAAAACGCACCGTCCGAGCACCTGAGTCGCCATGTTATCGCACTTGCACCTCTGAGTTCCGTTCTTACTTTCAGCATTTGGGTGCTTATACTAGCAACACCAGTTCTTTACACTGGCGGCAGACACGACAAGCACATTCTGCACACGGAGACCTCAGGAAAGGCATGGTGTACACTGTAACTTAAAAACTTTGCCGTTGGGTCACCATGATGCTTTTACCTTCTGTTTCTTTTTTTATTTTATTTTTTGCGACAAGCAAATCAAGTGTAAATTCATATAAGCAAGTGCAAATTCGTCACAAATTTATCTTGGTTGAAAATACCACTACTTCACCATGAGGGCGATTGGACGATGGTATGCTACGCTGCGTTTTGCAGCTAACAGAGGGAGGGAGGTACCCGGGTTCGAATCCCGGTGCCGGCTGTGCTGTCTTGGGGTTTCCCCTGGGTTTTTCTCAGACACTTTCAGACATATGTCGGCACAGTTCCCCTAGAAGTCGGCCCAGGACGCACATTCCCAAGGGGGCGTAAGCCGTGAGGTTGCCCACCTCAGTGAGGCCGACAACGGCGAGCCCTTTCACCATCACCACCATCACCACCACCACCACCACCGCATCTAACAGATCATATTCTGTGTCAAAAGTACATTCCCTTATTACGTTACAACTTATAAACCTTGGAAGTATGTATTATATATAAATGTTTGCGTACGGTTTCTCATGGATATATCACGAATGAGAGGATATGGAGGAGGGAAGGAAGCGAAACTGCTTGATAGTACGGCAGAATTTACTACAAATGCTCACACTTTCTCCCAAGAACGGCGACAAAGAAAGGAACTTACTGAACACCCGGTAGGACAAGGCAAATCCCCTGCCACCGACGGTCCAGTCGGTCTTGAAGCGGACGAGGACGGATGAAGACACTGTAAGGTTACCGGGAGCTTCCTTCCCACAGGTATGTAGAAGCTGACGAGAACTGTCGGAAGGTCCCTCGTACAACGTGAGGCTATCGTAACGGCAGTCTTCCGCTTCTGTGACCGAATGGTGGCACAGAAAACGCGTCAGTTAGCCAGAGAGGAACGAGAGATTAACGGAGTTGTGACACTTTCTCTCACTTTGCTCCAAATAAATGTAAAAGACAGCTTTCATATCAGCTTGCATTTTGTTTACAGCAGATACCGTAAGGGAAGTGTAGAAAATTTGTTTGCTCCGGGAATACCCAAAAATATATGACATCGGGGCAGGCGAGTCCCACAGTGAGGCGGCGGCGGGAGTGGTCACGCGCTTACGAGAACCAATAGGATCGGTCGAGGCTCGCGCACAGCTGACGTCAGAGTTAAACGCAGAAGTGTGTGGTCAAGGGTCCGTATCTTGCCAAATATGTCAGGTAGAAAATTCATTTTTTTTCTTTTTTGCTGTAATGCAGGTATAAGGAGTTTTTCATATCCTTTAAATATATTTATAAAAGAAGCTATAAGAGACAAAATAGATGGCGTTTCTGCAGTTGAGTTACACGGCCAGACGGACATCCTATAGCAGAAAGTGTGCAACTACGAAATGACCAATTAACTAAATAAACCGAAATTTATTAATTAGCTTTTCAATTAGGGGATTTTGAAGAAATGTGAGATATCAGAATGGGAGACAATCCTTTTTTGCAGCCATTCCACGTCTAAAAGATCTGTAAGCCGTGCGTGCGTTAAAATGTCGATACCCCCCCCCCCCCCTAGAAATAAAGTTGTTGTTGTTGTTCGATACCATATGACACAAAACTATCCACATCCGTAGCAGGATTTTGATATGGAAATGAGCCAAAACCGAAACGGCTTCGATCGGGAGCGGAAGGAGTACAGTACCCATTCCACGTCAGAGGGCCACTTGTTTTGGAGCGGGTAGATGGTGATCTGCTGGCCACACCAACCGCTTTCCCGCCCAGATGAGTCTCCGTCGGCGAAGGTGATGTGCTCCTGGTGCGCGATGTTTTGGTTTCATCTCATTTGTATAGCGAAATTCCGCGATGGATATTTCACGGCTTGCGCTCGTTTTAGGAGTTTGAAAAAGACAGAACGACTTTTAATAAGAATTGTCTCCCATTTTGTTATCTCGCTTTTGACCGCGATTCCCTCATAAAATGGTTAATGAATGAATTTGAGGTAATTAGTCACTTTGTAGTTACTCGCTCTCTTCTATAGGTTGTCCGCCTTGCCGTAGAATCCAACTGCAGAAACGATATTTATGCTGCTCTCAGCTTTCTAATTAAAAATATGTAAAGGATAAAAAAAAAACGCCCTGAATGATGTCATGATCCACATGTATCAAAGTGTCACAACCCCGTTAAAACGGACCGGTAAAATTTACTCCCCAAAGCACCTCAAACTCACGACTTACTACATTATAACGACCTTTCCATAATCGGCAACCCCTATGAGGAGACCGTCCGCCAGACCCGCCAGGGGAGCTATCCAACGGTCCGCGAGATCTACATCATGATTGGATAATGGAAATTTGAATTTTGAACGCGCAGAAGCGGACGTAGGGCTACTGTAGCAGGCAAGAGCTCGCATGAAAACGCGTAGAATGGTGATGATAATCAAATTTAAAATGAAATATCTAACGTGGGGCATAAACCGCTTATACGTGAATACTAAGGTAAGCTGAAATACAAAGCATTGCAGAAATTGAGGAAACAATAGCCGGGCCGATGACTAGCGCCACCACTAGCTTCAGTTCCTTCAGTTCTAGCGATCCCCGATAGATGTCAGCACCACACCGAGGCTTGTTCAGGAGGATCCAGCTCTCTATATTATCTCGCTCTCTATCATGAACAAATCGGGATGCCATTGAAATATCGGTTATATCTCTATCATGGGGGAATATTTAAACGTGTTCCCGTATGAACAAATCGGAGAGCATAAGTAGCTTACGTTCAATGTCGAACTGTGGATCAAATGTGATTTCGACGTGAGATCCTTGTGGAACGACGATGAGGTAGTCGCAGTTGAGGGACCCTTCGTATTCATTCGGATAGCGTGGTGATGTGATGTCTCCCATGGGATCCGTGTAATTGTCTCCGCAAGCTGCGACATGAAAACGTGTTCAGAAATAGAATGAGGACATTCCCATGCTGTGAGGCGCAATATCTGTTACACTGAGATCTCGTTTCTGTTTCCATCATACTTTTTTGTGGCGAGTTCCGCAGGTATTTTCTCCCCATTATTGAATAATTATTTATAGGAAAGCGGCCGAATGATGAAGTTGGTAATTACGACAAAAAATTTAAAATTAGTGCTCCGTGTATCAAACGGGTTCATAAAAGTATCAATATCATAAAGTGTCATTTGGTAGCAAAGGTGTTGGATAGTACCAGGTGCGATAACCTGCATCTGCCAGGTGCATCTGCCATGTATTGTGCATGTGTATTGTGCATGTATGTATGTGCACGCATGTTTGTGCATGCATTGTATTGTGCATGTATGTGCATTAGTACATTGTAACTTATCTACAGCACACGATCGAATTCGTGCGACATTTGTGCCAGGCATAAAGGAACTGGTACCGTCAGCGTACATTACACATGTGCCAACGTAACGCGTGAGGAAGCCCCGCTTGTTTCGCTCTCTTTGCTCTATATATTGAGACAATGGCGGAGATGACGATGGCATTGGAGTGTGAGACAGAGTCGAGTTAATAGGCACAGCACACATCAGAGTTAGCCTAAACGCCATTCCGGCCTACGGGCCCTAGTGGTGTTTAGTACAAATAACGGCGGGCGCAGATATAGCTCGACGTAGCTGTGCCGCGCGTACGTGCGCTGAACAGTCGCGCTACGCCGGGGAAAATCACACCCTCTATAGTCTATAGTGGCTAGCGCGGCCGGCAGCATTCAACGCGCTAGGATGTTGCCCGCGGTAGAACACGTTCTATTTTTCGCCACCGCGCTCGCGCAGTCAGATCAGCGCAGTCGCAGTCGCGCTGCTGAAGGCAGAGCGACTTTGCGCATGCGCAACGATCGCGGGTCACTGCTGACGCGCGTCTGACTACAAACGCATATTTTCCGGGTCGCTTTGCTTGGCGTGTCCGACTTCGGCCGTCGCTGACTGCGACGCCAAAAACGTTGGGCTACATCTGCGCCTTTAGAGGGGTGACCGTCGTTACGAAGGCGTTACGTTGTTTTCTGCTGAGCGCTGTCGGGGCGGCCCTCTTCCCGCTTCGCAGGCTCGAGCGGTGTTCAAGTCAGAGTTGACGTGAACTGTACAACGGTAGAAGCTCACAGGGATGGAAGCATTTCCGAAGGGAACAGGTTTATTTGCATACTAATAGATTTGTTCCCTTCGGAAATGTTTCATTCCCTGTAACCTTCTACTGGTTTATACTGCCAGGTACGACGAATGTCGGTGTGGATACTTTCGTCGATATCCGTGCGCCGTTCCCCACAGGAACGTGACTGCACACATGACACACTCCGACCTGATGTCATTTGTCTACATAATGAGTGATGGCGCTTAGACCAATGATTAGATTCGATAACAGTTTCCTTTCGCTTTTTAAGTACACAATTATCCTCTCGGTACGTACGGTTCGCTTTGGCACAGGCTGTGATGACATGATGGCACACACACACACACACGAAGATTAGGGACGAAAGAGAAAGAAATAGAGAAAGACTGACCTAAGGTAACGACAGCTTTGAATCCATCACCCTGCAAGCTTGCATCGGAACGGAAGAGGAGCCGAGCTCTGTGGGAAGTGCTCACAAACGTTGGCGGTTTGTTCAAGCCGCAGTACTTCACGGGGGATGTCCAAGATCCGTCTACGTCGTTGAAAATCTGGTAAAAGCAAAATTACGAAACACCACGAACGAATTATGAAGGAGCTATATAAGTGCTGGGAAATGCGAGCGAGATATTCCTCTGTCACACGGCAAATTGGATGACATTCCCAGCGGATGACATTCGCACTGAATGACATTCGTTCCGTGTTACACGTTGAAACCCAATGGCAATACATGCGCGAATGGCATTCGTTTTTCCCTCTCGCACCGACTGCAGTCCAGTAAGATGAATCTGTTTCAGCGCATTCCGAGTCATTCTGCATTGTAGCATGTAAGGTGCCAACGAGGAGGACGAGAGGGTGGGGTCACGAGGAAGAAAGAAGAGGACAGAGTTTGTGGTAGGTCCTGGCAATGCCGTCATGTCCACCAGAGTCGGGACTGTCGTGGTACAGGGAGAGAACCTCTTGCCGGAGGGTGGGGGGAACAAGGTAACGGTTGCCCCTCAGTTCCATCTCTTGGGTGTCCTCCCACAGGCGCGGGTCGGAGATGGACGCGGCGGAAAAGTGCTCGAGCACTTCACCATCTTCCCCACCTTCAGAGTTTTTTTACATAAAATTGACAATGTAGTCATTCCTCGAGCTTCAGCTCGTGCATTCCTGTGGCGATGTACTTCCTACGACCCTGCGATCCTTGCGAACAACTGTTGCCTACCTGAATATAGTCCCTGGCACAGCTGGCGGACTGCTGAATATCGAAGCGGCCTGTAAATGTGATGTTGACCCGATGGCCCCTCTGGCCGTCGAGCAACCAGTCGCATTCGGTGTTTGCTGGGTAGGCTGATGGATATCTGGGTGACTTCAGCGTGATCTCGTTTCGTATGTGCAAGAAACCTCCACAAGCTGTACAGGAAAAAAAAAAAGCAAAAAACATTCATATATCAGATGTCCATAATGGTACACAGCATTCACTTCTGATGAGAGGCGAAGGGTTGAACGCGCTCCAGCCTGAGAACATCAATCGCCGTCATGTTCTGGCTGGTTGTTTGTACAGTATGAAGAGGGAATGAAAAAAAAAAAAAAATGAATTTACTATCCCCGCTGTGCGAATGGGCGTTTTATTTACTTTTGTTTACAGAACTTCTGAGGCAGTGACGTTTCATGTGTACCCTGCCCTGGGCGCAAACCCGCCTCGCGACGGCTAGCTTTGCAGTGGTCAAATTTAACAAATCGCAATCTTTCTTCCTTAATGTGAGGGTTAGAAACCTGATAGGCTTTTTTTCGTGTGATAAGCCAACCAATAGGAGTAGAGCTCCTGAGCCAGATATATTTATACGCGAAATAGAAGAAGTGCAGTCTCGTGCACGAAAGTCTTGTTACCATGTGTAAATAAGTTGCTACTACGGTTTAATATCACTCTTCGAAATGGATATCAAAGACCGCCAGCCACGGCTTTGGCCATGCATTTTCTTGAGGACTAGTTACATTTACAATATTTTTAATTTGGTGCTGAAAAAGAAGCTATGTTCGTGCACTTATATTTGTGCAAGTTATCGAAGGGATCACCACCGCATGAAATGGGAACCGCATTGGGCAGATGCGGAACGCACGAGTTATGAGCTTCAAACAGCAGGTATACAGTCCACAACCGACACGAACGCTCCTGCTGGTACAGTGGGTCGGGCAGCAAACTGTACCTGCTGAAGTACCGAACAAAGTGATTTGTTGGCAACATCATGTTCTTTGAGTGTGAGAAGAAAAGAAAAAAAAAAAGGAAGAAGAAGAAACACCCGTTTCCGTTTCTCCTCGTGCTCAAGCTTCCCTGAGCGGTCGCCATGGAGGAAGGAAAGAGAGGAGGAGCCCTATTGCTCTGAGAAGTGAAGCTGAGATTGAGGGCCACTCCAGTGACATCACCGCTCGCCTTCCCCCGGTTTCAGTTACATACATCTTTACGGGAGCCCACCAACGCATAGTTTCGGAATACTTGGAGAGGCGTGGTGGTAGCGCGCCGAAGTGGCCCCCAAAGTGCCGTGTGCAAAGCGACCTCATTGGGCTATTCAGGTAACGTGACCCTCTCCCGGCTCCAAAGAAGCTACAGCTCACCTCCTATCCCCACGTCACTTGCCCCACGCTTCTCTCTTCTGTTGAAGAGTCGTTGGGGCGCCTCCGCTATTTCTTTGCTACATGGCTGTCGCGAAGGGAGAAGGCTTAACTGTTTCCTCGTCTGTCGTTGCATGGTACCGCGGCATACTTAGAGGTATCGTGTACCTGTACATCCAAGTGGTGTATATCTGGAAAAACCAGCCGGCCTGCCGAAAGGCACTTATCTGTTACCAGGTTTAGAGGTGCACTTGTGTGCAGGGCCGTAGGGAGACAAGTTTGCGCCCAGGGCAGAGTAAATCTGAAGCGCCTCCCTTCCCTCATCCACTGCCGTCAGATGCCTTGCAAACAAAGAAATGAAAGCGCTTATTTGCATCGCCGAGATCGTAAATTCAAATTTTCTTCGTTCCCGCTTTATCCTGTCCAACGAACCTGCCAGGGCCTGCTGTTCGGCACCCTCTCTCGCGCGAGGGCGCCCCGGGCGGCTGCCCCTCTCGAACCCCCGTCGCTACGGCTCTGCTTGTGTGAACTCTGAGTCAATAGACGTCTTTGGCTCAGTACTTCGTGTTCCCAAGCCAAATCACTAGATTGCCTTATCAATGGCAGTGATTCGTAGGAAAGGCACACAGTCAATACCTCTCTCTGCGAAGTCCAGAACGCCCCTCTTCCCCCTGCGACAGTTGTGACGTTGGCCGCCGGAGCGTGACCGACTGCAGTAAGCAGTTCCACCACCAGTGGCGTAGCCACGGGGGGGCTAGGGGGGGGGGGGCTCGAGCCCCCCCTACCTGCCACGAAACGACCCACAAAAATCGTGCAAATCCAAGAGCATAATATATGGGGGGGGGGGACCAGTGTGACGATCGCGAAAGTTATTGCAGTTCATGGCGTCTATCTAAGAAGCACTCTTGAATGGTTTTCAAAGTATGAGCTTTTCAAAATACTTCCAATCTCGTGACACCACCTCATTGGTCATGACAGCCTATACATGTAATCGTATTGTGAACGTCTAAATCAACTATTTTCGTTCCTTTTTTTAATCCTCAGTTTGCAGTGTGCACAAGTATATGTATGTGTTGTCGACACAGGATCAGCGTGGGGGGCGGGGGGAGAGTTTTAGTATCGAGCCCCCTCTACCTTGGAAGTCTGGCTACGCCACTGTCCATCACAACCACTAACCACAACCACTTCTACACAAGTCTGCATCTTCGAGAGAACGACACTGTCTATCTCTGGGCGGTCTCGAGCTAATAGGGTTCCGCATCACCAGTATGAGTGACATCGGCCGGTAACTTACGCAGTCCCGAGAGAGACACGGTAAAGTTGAATCCCGCGGCAGCACCATCGCCATCCGAATGAAAGATGACTGCGAACTGCGTGCCCCGAAGCAGAGGGGGTCTCCTGGTACCACAATATTTGTCGATGCTGGGCGACCTGACGTGCGATCCACTGAGGATGTCCACATAGTCCTTGGAGCAGTCGTTTTCCAGTTCGAAACTTGTAAAATTGAGCTGCATTAGGAGGTTTCTGGTTAAAAGCTCTCTGTCGGCAGGTATTCTTGAGTATGCCATGGTGTCCTATATACCCTAAACAGAGCATTTTCCTCAAACAACACGCTTCTAGCCCACGGCCATTCAGAAAAAAAAAAAATATCGTTCCTCGTTCCTTATCTGTTGAAAGTAAGAGGCACACGTCTTTTTGTGGCACTCGTGACAGTTATGGTCGCAAAAACCTTTACACCCGGTGCTTCGCAGTAGTAACGGTATCATTCTCTGGAATAATTGGCTCCCTGTGTGTTGAAGCTCTCCGTTAAGTGGACGACGACGTGACGACGCCCACTTCTGTGTGGTGAACAACGGCGAGCCGATCCTGCCATTACCCCCCACCCCCCCGTTAAGTCTCGCAGGTAAGACAAAGAAAAGATGCGATTTGTTGTACACTCTACAGTGTTCACTCTTCAGTGTTCAGTATTCAAATGAAAATAGAAACATTCAGTGATGGCCAGTAGTTAACTGCATGTAGTTAAACTACTAGTTAAACTACCTGATTGTAGTAGAAAGTAGTTATCAACTACCTGCAGAAATGTAGTGGCAACTACTAGTTAAACTACTATTTCGAGTAGTTAACTACAGTAGTTAGGTTACTGCATGCGCCAACGACTTCCGACTTTGCTGCAAGCTTTACGGCACGATTGTGCTTCCGATTTTTACCTCGAGCTACTTGTTTGATGAGAACGGAGGTGCAGAGCAATTGTGCCGTGCATGTGTACTAAATCTTCACTCTTATCAATGCTTGTGATTCATACTCAGGTGTCCAAGAACACTATAGAATGGGATTGGTGTTGATGGACAACCTTAAGTAGTTATAGATGTAGTTAAAATACATTGCAGTAGTTAAAGAAGTAGTTTCAACTACCTCCCTGAAAAGTAGTTGAACTACTAGTTAAACTACTCCATCGCAAAGTAGTTAGTAGTTATAGTTAAACTACTGTAGAAGTAGTTAGTGGCCATCACTGGAAACATTAAAGTTTCCTCTGGACCTGATAGCTATGCAGTGTTAGCTAGAACAGTGTTCTGTCAAATGGGCTCACCTCGACTTGTGCGTTCCACTGGGCTGGGTCCAGTATCCACATGCAATCTGCGTTACGAGTATACTGATCCGGGTACGCGGGAGAGGTGAAGAACGATGGAGTTTCCCACACTTTGACCAGTCCTCCACATTCTGAAAGAGCAAAGGAATGAAAGGGGAAGTATAGCGAAGGACGACAAGTTAGTGCAAGTCCCTCTATTTCACCCCATATGCGGAATGGAAGCCAACGTGGTGCGATGAAAAAGTTTAATTTCTTGAGAACAAGCTACTTCACCAATTTGCGCGGGCTTATTTTCAAGGGTAAGTTGTGTAGCATACCGTTCAGCATTCCTGGCAGCCACGGAAGTTCCAATAATAGTAAGCAGATGGACACTTTCAAAAAGTAATTCAAACTTAAAAAAAGATCGTGTTCCTTGTCTGCTACTTATACAGGGTGTCTCAAAAAACGTGTCATTGGGACTTTATAAAAAAACGGGGCGATGGAAAAATACGCGGTAAACGGCATTTGTGTGCCAACTGAATTTGCCATCTTGCAAAAATATTTTCATTTGATTTTAATTAAAATAAATTGAATTTCTTTAATTGAACTCTAAAATTTCCCAAGTCAACCTAGCGCTTTTTTTTTGTTTTTTTTTACAGGATTAGTGAGCCCGTAGCGAACTGAGTCAGATCCACCAAGAAATCCGCTCGATATTGTAAATGGAACTGCCCTCCAAAAGTCCCGAAATTGAGGCTTCAAAGTTTCGGGTAATAAACGGCGCACCAAATCAGACGCAAAGATGCGTGGAGAGGAGGACATGCTCCTGCCCCCATGAAAGATAGAAGGTCGAAAAAAAAAGAGGGCGGGAAAAAAGAGGCGGAATCATTTTTTTGCCGCTTATCAACGTATGGTGGAATGTCACCCGCCTTGTTATCGGCGCGTCGCGTGCTGCACGCCGGTCCGGCAATAAATTATTCTAGCTTCATGGGGGCAGGAGCATGTCCTTCTCTCCGCGCATATTTCGGACTGGTTGTGTGCGCCATTGAACACCCGAAACTTTGAAGCCGCAATTTCGGGATTTTTTGTTGGGCAGTTCCATTTGCAATATTGAGCTGATTTCTTGATGGATCTGACTAAGTTCGATACGGGCTCTCTAATTCTGTAAAAAAAAAAAAAGGTTAGGTTGACTTGGGAAATTTTGGAGTTCAATTAAAGAAATTCAATTTATTTTAATTAAAATCAAATGAAAACATTTTTGCAAGATGACAAATTCAGTTGCCACACAAATGCCGTTTACCCCGTATTTTTCCGTCACCTCGTTTTTTTATGAAGTCCGAATGACACGTTTTTTGAAACACCCGGTATATGTACATAATAAACTAAAGCAACGAAGGAAATATAAGTAATTTACTACTTGAACTTATATCTAAAGCTACTTTACATTTAATAGTGCTTTTGTGATTCTTTCTACGAAATTTTCGGCGCCCTTGTCGTTTAGCGTATGAAGGAGATATACAAATGTGGAAAGCCCAACTTGCTCAATGTCCGGTGCGGTCTCTGTAATTGTAACCTGAGCTCTAGGAGGTGTTAGCTGTTGCCGAAATTAGATGCTGTATACTATTTGCACCGCGACGGTTAAGGGGTATGCAGAGAAAAAATATGCTTACCACTAATTTTGTACGTTGCGTTGATCCCGCCTGAAGGCTGCGAATGCTTCTTGACGTAAGTCAGTTCCGTTGCAGCGTACCGCTTCGGGCTTCTTCCGCTCTTGCCTCGTTCGCAAATCGCATCTAAAACGGTTTCATGAAGCACGTTAAGCTGACGTGCAAATGGCATGCTCACTCAGCGGCTATTTAAAGGACACTCAACTGTGCTCGTCGAACTTTTTTTATTCTTACGCTCCATAAGAACGACAACAACTTCTTTTTCTAAGATGAGGAATGGAGAGTTTTATCGCAAAGGGCGATACTCTACTTCATCATTGGTGGTGATGTGGGGAATGAAAATAATGAGCATAGATACTCACCATGAACTCTTTACGGGTTAAGTTGCCGTGTGAAAAATGTAACTAATAACGAAGTTCTTCAGCCTGAAATCAAACTCGCTGTTACGGAGTTACTTAAAAAAGAACGAGTTAATTCCAAAATAGCACTACACAGGTGCTGGACGCGTGAACAGTTGAGTGCGAGCTTGAGTTGCTGCGAAGGAGTACAACATGCCTATATCGGTTTCTTTCGTTGCCTCATAATTCGAATGCTTTGCATCTTAGTCCCTTCGGGCTCACAATGGTTCAGCTTCACTTCAATAGCAGCGGTTCTCACTTCCTGAACAGAGTCGTGTCATTGATTGAATATCATGTTTTATGGCATAAAATGCAACGAAAGAACCGGAGAGAAAGGAAGAATATAAGTGGACGTGAGTGAAAAGCGAATTAAAAGTAACTTGGAACTTAGCTTAAGTTACTTGGGCAAAGTTACCTGTAAAAGAAATGAGTTCTTCCGAAAGTTACCATGGGGCTAAAGTACCGAGTTAAGTTACAAATGACACACACAAAAAAAGGAAAATAGTTACAGTAACGAGTTGCCTCGAACTCTGATAATGAGTCTCTTCGCAATGAGGATCAAGTCCTATTGTGTCCAAGAAGGTCAAGAGAGCTTTGAGGGCAGAGTGTTGTGGGAGGCGTTTGGCAAGGGACAAAGCAGTTTTGATAGAGAGAGGGGGCGAGAGTCCAACTGATTAACATACCCCGAGAGTGCGGTTCGGGAAGGTTGGTACTGGTAGTAGACTACAAAGAACACAACTAGACTTTGCAGTTGCAAGACTTACCATCACCCTTAAAGTATTCTTCTTTACAGCCGACATTAGTAGCTGTGACGTTGACTCCAACGACTGTGTAAGCCAGAGTGGCATTGGGTTTGAGCGGGAACCTCCAGGTGCACATGGAAGGTCTGGCTTGCAGAGCTTCTGCCGTCGGAACGAGCATCCCACTTGGCTCTTCAGGGGTCTGGTAGCATGCTGCAGATTATGCGTATGCTAAAATGAAGTACTGGATCACATGCATCCTCCCTTTCATCTAAGCGTTTCCTTACTATGTAGCAGACATTTACGTTGTATTATGGTTTTGCTTGTATTTTATTATGGTTCCCTTATTATTCCCTTATTATTACCTTTACCAGCAAGCGCTTTTGCACCTCCATAGCTTTTCGTGCTTTTCGGTGTCCTTACAACCTCAATGGAATAAGCAAACTTCTGGATATGCTAGGAAGGGTCATGCTCAACGGAATAACGTGAAAAAGTGGATGAATATGTCTATTGCTTGAGAATGACGTGCAGGCTACCGCATACAGAGAAGGACAGAGACGCGCGAAACGGTAATCAGCTAAAAGGGGTTAGGAGCTTTGACAGCAGCAGCAAGTTATACCACAGTCACCTGGAATTGTACTGAGTTAAGAAGTCGTTCTGGACTATGTCAAAACCGAGATGCAAACTCTTAAAGGAGCATGGAGTGACCCCAAAAATATTTTTAGTTTTTCGCGGCACCGTCTTCTATAGCACAAAAAATGTGCAGCTGCGCAAGAATAATGAATGCAGATAGCCCAGACAGCACGCGCAAGTCTCTGTTCGGCAACCTTCTCCAAATCCGAAGAGCGCCGAAGCCGAGCGGAAGACAGATGTACCAGGGGCTACACCGCACGTGACCAGCCACAGCTGAAGCATGTGTAAGTGGCGCGTGAGCCCAGATGAAAGGAGAAAGAAAAAAGGCACGGAAGAGCTTCCACATCACGTGGGGCTCATGTCTCTCACCTATGTAAATTTGTAAATTTGATTGTGCAGTTACAATACGCCGCAGATCGAAAATATTTTGCATGGTGACTCCTTGTGGACGGCTGCACAAATCAAGCAGTATTGAGAGTCATGTTAAATGTCACTTCCATGCTCCTTTAAACATGTCATGTCATGCTGACGCAGTGGATTTTGGGTGAAGGGTACTGCAAGCCCTTTCTATGTCAGCTGCACTTCCTCCTTTGTAGTAGCGTGTGGGCTTTGGGAGAACTTTCACGTTTTGGGGCTAACGTCTCACTGTATGGCAGCATAGCACGTCAAGAGGTTACATAGTTGTCATCCCGCTCTAGGTGCCTTTGATAATCGTCCTTAAATAGTATCAATAGCGCTAACACCAAGCTCCGTTTTCTTTTCTTTTTTTCCGTGCCAATTGCACCAGTCTCAGCGTTGTCTTCACAATTCGAAGCCTGCTTCACACTTACGCAGCTCCTTTGCTGAGTCGTAGTGAGCTCTGAAGCCGTGCACAGTGGATAGTCTCGGCGACTGCATCGCTACCAGGAGTTGGGAGGTGAAGGACTCGTACACGTATGGGAAAGAAGTGTTGCACAGAACTGGCAGTACTAGTATCCCGTCTGTGAGCTGCTCAGATAGGAATGACAAAAGGAATTACATTAATAAATATATGTGTCTATGTATGATGTACTTAAATGTAATAGGACAATAATGTTGACAACCGGGTTAACTGTCTTTACATTTGTCACGAAAGACTACTGAGAGACCCCAAGGGAAACCAAAACAGTGTACAGGCGGCAGTTGAATTCGAGCCCTCTACCACCGAACGGATGCCGTGTCCACTCGGCCAGGCACTCGGCTGCGCACGTATTTCACCATCCACATGCGAGTGTTCCCATACAAGGCGTTGTTTTAGCCTTTAGAAAATTTCTATCAAGAAGCTAAGACAGCAGGATAGATGTCATTTTTACAGTTGAGTTCCACGGTCATCGTCTGCGGAGGACATCCTCTGGAAGAGAGAATGTAACTACAAGATGGTTATTCACCTGGAATTCATTAATTAACTCTGTAATTAGGAAAACCCGTGCAAAAAACAAGATAACAGAACGGGAGACAATCCTTGTTGAAATTCATTCTATCATAAAGACGACCATCAATTTCTCGGGCATCCCGATTAGACCTCTACCCGATAAACGTCATGATGACGTTGGTAGACAGATTGAAACCAAAAGAAATTGGAAAAGGTGGGCTGGGTTCCACGAATGAGCACTTGTTGACAGCCTCCTACTGAAAGAAAAGTAGGACTGAAGGTCGCGTCTCTTTCAGGGACCATAGTAATCCTCACAAGACCGTGGCTTTCGGGCGTGACCTTGTTCGCGCCTGGCTTCGATCGTAGTTCAACTCTACCAAATTGGTGGCGCTGTCGAACACTATGATGTCATTTGTCAACAAACGGGGAGAGGTCTCTACTACTCGTACAATCTTATGCCCAAACCTCGCTTACAAAAAGAAACCCTGAAGCATTCTTATACTACGTGTAGGGGAAGATAGATGTTTCTGACGTTGCGCTTCGTCGGCTGAACAACACCGGAATAACACTTTTTCTCCCCTAAACTGGACATAACGTCGATTTTAAATCAGTGTCAGGTTGATATTGAGAACCATAGTTAAATCATTTTCTCCAAACGTTACCGTCAGTGTGCTGTCGCAGTTGGAGATATCACCCTCCAGGAAACTAACGGTGATCCGTCGCCCCGTGGGTGCATTGAGGACCCAACGACAGTTAGTGCGGACTGGCATCGGTGCTGGGAAACCGGGCGTCTGGAAGTCTCCTTCGGTAGCCTCCAGAGTACCCCCGCAAGCTGCGCGTGTTTCCATACCATGGTTTACTACTCGGTGCAACGTATTAGAAAGGCCATTCACTCTCATTAGGTATAAGATTTTCTGTAACCATGGGCAATGATGGACCATTGGTGCCATTCAAGTTTATCTGGAGTAAAGTAAATCACCTGACTTATACTGTGTGACATCACGAGGTTTGGGTGTCGTCCAAATCTCGTGATGTCTTGACACGGCGTGCCGCGGCGGTTGCGCGCGGCACTGTCATCCGTGGAAATTCATTATCTTGTTGTAGGTAAATACACAGACCGCCGACATCGCCATCTGAGTCTCTTGGCTCCCATGAGTTGCCTTCCTGTTTTATTCTGTTCACTGTCGATTATGTCACCATGCTATGTATGTCGTGCCTGCTTACCGCTTAGCAATAAATTTTCACTTGAGCGTATAAGCCCTTCCTGTTATGGTGTCCCATTGCTTCCTCGGTCGTCGCCCCATGGCATATTCCACTAGCTACTTATGCTGTTTGTTGTACGCTTCACTGCACGGCAGCCTACTGCAAAACTTGTTGTACTCATAACATTTTTTTTCAAAATGATACAGCGTGACGGATTGTCATGGGCAGCGTAGCCAATTAGGGGCTCTATCAAGGCGACCTGAAGGATCGTTATGGGCCAAATGTTAGCCCATCAGGTGTTTCTGATGAACTCTTGATGGGCAAAATATCTCCCTTCGGGGGCTGCTGATGGAATTGCCGCATTCGTCATATTCACCCATAAGCTGGACCTAACTGCGTGTCTCCACTTTGTATAGGTATTAACTACTTCGTACAACCTGTACACTGCGAGCAACGGAGCACAGTAGCAGGACCGTTCTCTGCGTTTGTATAGGCGACTGGAAGGTCGCCACTCAATAATGCTAAGCGCAATCCTAATGAACTTCAGGTACGCATTCGATTTGTCTAGAGCTTAAGGGACCTGACGGATTTTAGAGACCTGATTGATAGAACTGATGAGGTCGATGATCCTGATGGCATTGACCAGCCTCCTAACGTGCCTGAACCATTAGCCAGAAGGGCCATAGGAAATTCTTCCAATAGGAAAAAGGAAAAAGAAATTAGAGGAGCACAATCTACTTGCTCAGTTTCAAGCTCGACCGAAACGCTTAATGGAAGAAAATGAGAAAAATAAGAAAATTGCAGTAGTTCCGTACTACCACAAGATTTCACACAATTTGAAGGCTATGTCGAATGAGATGGGTGTCCGTCTCCTCTTTAGGAACAACTTCAGGTTAGATCGTCTAACGCCTTTTTCAAAACCAGAGTCTGCATGTAATGTTGAACACAGAACCATTAAGTTTGTTCCTTGTGCAAAAAAATGTTGTTTATAGAATCCCGTTAGCTTGTGGCTTTGTATACATAGGTCAAACATCTCAATGCGTAAACCAAAGGTTGGGCCAACATAAAAACAATCCTGATTCAAATTTGTCGGATCACCTAAGAATGTGTAATAATTGTCAACCTCTA
Organism: Ornithodoros turicata; assembly: GCF_037126465.1. Lineage (NCBI taxonomy): Eukaryota > Metazoa > Arthropoda > Arachnida > Ixodida > Argasidae > Ornithodoros > Ornithodoros turicata. The sequence continues at coordinate 141,471,513 of NC_088202.1, read as the reverse complement.
TGATCCCAGACGGCGGTGCTGGCGTGGGAACCAGACAGGCGAAAACGTCTTTTAAGAGAAGCGTTGGCCATACAGAGTGTGGGCAATTGTATTAGTGTGCCGTCTGTATGTATCCACCCGGCCTTCAGGCGCTCCTTTGACTTCCCTCAACTCATTTTGTCCTCATTTCCCTATTCTCCCCTCTCTCTGTCTTCCCTCGCACCGTCTACATGTTCATGAAGTTCGTGTTTATCGATTAAACGTTTTGCTGGTTTGAGCCTTCGTGTTTGTGTTTGTTTATGTGTCTTGCCCATCGCTCAGGCTTGCCTTATCATGGAATTTATCCACCAGCTAGCCTGCATTTACGCCATTCTGTCAAATTAGAGGGGCCTTCGCTGCATCGTTAAATTACGACAGGTGTTGCATATTCAAAGAGGCTTTTCTGTGGCAACTCGCCCATGATAAGGACAACATGAGTTCAATTCGGCCCTAGACGTCATTCCCGTACTTACCTCTCCCCACAAAAGACAAATGTAGCCTGAACGCCCGGCTCTGTGGCGGAGCTCCTCTTGTCTTTACATGGACGAATAACTTGTTGTCTGTCGGCGACACGTCAATCGACTGATTAGCCCCACATATGCGAGATAGAACGGGTCCTGAAAAGTGACAGTTCCAGACTGAATACTAGCCGCAGTGTTATAGTCCCAAGCGCCACACACACACACACATGTAAGTAGTAAAAACATACACAGAACATAATTATGTTCGGCGTATGATTCAACAAACTAGGAACCCCACGTAGGACCTGCGGTGTCGCAGAGCATTACAAGATGGCGCACCCGTTTGCTGACTTCGGTTGTTGCTCTATTTTATTCCCAAGCCTTACAAAACGCAATTCATATGTAGAAAAATGTACACCTGTGCATCTTTAAAGCAAACGGGGAGCCCGAACAAAGAGACATATGCCGAACGCACAGCTCTTCCAATGAACGGAATCGAAGCGCCCGCAGTCCCCCAGCAAATACCCGCACGATGGCGCCACAGTCGCTACAAAATGGCCGCGCAGTGGAGACTGCGAAAGTTCTAGTCAATAGAACGCACCATAGTTTATCTAAATGACAATTTAGTGGAACAATCTACCATCCGCCTATGTTCCGTGACAAAATGTTCCCAGCTTCCTGCACACAGCAACTCGGTAATCTAGGTTGAAAAGAAAGAGTGAAGAGAAAGAAACCATCAAGGAGGCGAGCTCTCGGAAGCAGTAAGCGCTCTTTACTTTGTTTTTCGACCCGTCTGTCATCATCCAACCAAGGTAAGACATGCGGCCACGTGCTTCGCAGCATTCCAATAGAGGGTTTTAGCAGGCCGTTGATAACGTGCCTTGCGTCGAACCGTATAAACCGGAACCAATCAGTGGATAAGATTCTGAGTCACGTAGGACTGCGATTGGTTCCGATAGGCACGATAACCTTATCAACGGTATACTAAAACTCACTAATATCTTTTGCTTGCAGGGAGGATCGTCGGCTAGGCGGACTTGACGGTGGCAAATGTCACGTGGTTTCGTTACAAAGAACTACGGATGCTAGTAAACGGTCAGTATGCAAAGCAAGTTAGTGCTGGTCCAAATATATTCACTATAACAACAGTCAAGCATACATACTGTCACACACGAGACATGTTGGACTAGTTCAACGAGAACCCGCATGGCGCCGGAGCTTGGCTTCAGAACAGGGGCATCGCGCATTACATGCATTGAATGCGGCGGTGAACACGCTAGTCCTTCTAGCCCACCATATATAACCACATAGCACGCTCCCAGTCAACCACTGCAACGAATGATGAGGTTATCGCTTCTGATCCGAAGATAAACGGAGGCGTTCGCCCCCTCTCTCTTCGAACCAGAAGCTATAATCCTATCGTTCGTGGCAATGATTGGCGCAGAGCGCTTTAAGTTCAGTTTTTCGAGCGCCGAACCAAGTAGTACGTTCCATTACTGACCACCAGAAGCAAGAAACATGGAAATCTACATAATCACTTCCAGCAACGTGGGCGGAGCACGGAACGTGTCCTGAACGCGACGTCGGCCGTGACGTAAAGTAATAATCGAGGTCGATTACTTTTGACGAGAATAGGGCCCCAGGTGCCTCCGGCAGTGTGGTAACCACAGGAGGTGACAGGCCTAGGACTACCAAAGAGAATGGTCGTAGCTCTCGCTCCTTTGATGTTAGCGCAGGACGCGTAAATGCGTTCATCGGCGAAAGCGTCGTCGTCAAGTCATCGGCATCTCGGCAAGAGCGGCACGTACAGAAATTGTGTTTCTTTCTTTATAAGCTGAAGTCCTGTGTATGATGTAGTGAATACTATCTGCCAAAGCGTCGCAACCACTCGAACCAACACTTTAGACTCTCGGTACCTCAGACACCAGTAATTAGAGGTGACGTTCCCGATCAAGTTATAGGAGCTAGCTTGGTACTCCACAGTGTGTTTGCTGAAGTACAGCGTTCCGTGCTACTATGGACAAGAGTATGCATTCGTAGTCAGTAAAAATACACGGCGGCACTGTAACAATAAAATAAATAAACATGTCAGTGGACGTACCTGTGGCGTTGCCGTCCCTTACTTCCAAGTAGTCATCACCTGAGCACCCCGGGCTCTCTGGCAGTGTGAGGTAGCTAACCACGAACCTGACTCCACTGCTGTTTACCGCTCCAATCAGTTGCCATTCGCAGTCGAATGCGGCACCTGACCGCAACTTCTGGATTAGTTCCGGAATTGAACCTCCCCACACGGTTCCACCGCATTCACCTGCGTACAGCGATATACTCATGATTACATTGAAGAAACCTGGGTCATGTGAGCCTGATCATTACTCGTATCGCTGGTATTCTATGGAGAGCCTCTACCGTAACCATTGAGGAGGCAAATTCGAAGTATGGGGGTACCGGGGGCTTGATTTAAGTTTTCTCACTACCGATCATTACTAAATAAAAGAGTGATAATAAACGGCAGGAACAACTTATTTATTGCGTTGAACCCTTAGTGAAGGGTTCAACGCCAGGACAAAGCACATCGATGTCCGTCACCATCACTTACGTGATCTAGTAGCACGCAACATAATCAACTTTCAGTACCGCGAGTCCGCTGACAACATCGCGGTCGCTTTGACGAAACCTTTACCACGACCGAGACTGGAAGCGTTAAGGCAACGGATGAGGCTCATCAAGGGGTAACCTGTCGAGGGGGGGGGGGTGTTAGAAGAAGTCGACATGCTAACCTCGTTGCGTGCGCACCCATTCTAGCGCACCTGCCCCACTTTCGGAATAAACCCGTCTCGTGCGCACGCACCGTTGCTGCCTCCGAGGTTTACTGCTTTCTCACATTTACACATGGTAAACAAGACGTTCGTGCACGACACCTGCACTGAAGAAGTGCACTCTCGTGCAGAGTACAGAGTCTCGTCCGAGAGTACAAAGGAGCGAAACACTTTCATGACGGTGACGGACATATGACTCGGCAACTCACACTGCTTGCAGTAAGTTGACAGCACCTAACTTGAGTTCGTTCAAACGACCAAGCTCGCTCTCAGTCGGATCGACCGATTGGCATTGGAATCGCAGGATGCAAGATGGCAGCTGCTTCCAGAAAGTGGAAAGTTGAGCTGTCGAGTTCTAGTGAATGTTGGGAACAATGGGATTGCCACGTACGTTGAACGTTTCGATCAATGTGTATCATCTGCGGAAAGTTGTTGGATGTAACGACGTATTGAATTGGGCATTTCACACATTTCAACGTCCAATCTTGCTGTGCTGCTTGGGCATTTGTGCGACACGAGTACGGACCGTTTTCTGTATTTGCGGTCAATATGGGGCGTACACGGGCAATATGGGGCCCATATTGCCAGGATTTTCCCAATATTGGCTCAAAGTGGGCAATATGGGGCCCATGTTGCCCAGTTTCACCCCCAATATGGGGGAAATCTTGGCAAAAAGGGGACCCATATTGGACCCGTATCGCCAGTGACCAGCCAATATGGTCCCAATATTGTGTGCTGCTTGGGATAGTGGCAAAATAGCTATTACACAAGATAGCTCTTTGAAACATCCAGCCAAATCTCTTCTGAGCGTATGCATAGCGTAACACTCTCATTTGAGAACCTGCTGAAGGTTCATCGATACTTTTTATCGAGGGTGTATGCCTCGAGAAAACTAAAAATTCGAGAGCTTTTTGTACTCCACAATTTTTTTTAAAGCCATTTAAACTTTTTAGCGCTGTTGTTTAGGATGCACAGAACGTGTTAAAATATTTTGAGATACACAGGGTTGGAACGACATGAAGAAAAACAATTATAAATTTCGGAAGACCTCCTATTTTAGCACATATTCTGCCGTCAATTGGCCACTGAGATGTTGCTGATAAAAATATGAGACAAATTGCATGTGCCAGTATGACCCTGGAACATTGACTTGTCAAGGTTTCAGCGATTCTTTTTCTTTCAAATTTATCACCACTGCATTCCTCTTCGTTTCTCAGCGAGCCTGCTTCACCCCAAGACTCATCGCAACCGCTACTGCCAATACTATGCCCCTTGGTACGCTCTGCATGCGCGGTACTGTGTCTGTGATAATGAATTTCTTGAATCCATCGAATCGCCTGTGGGAGTCGTTCGTAACATTCCACGGGCACAAAAGTCTCGTGATCAGATTTCCATCCTGGAGAATTCAGAATGGAGATCTTCTCCAATGGAGAAGTCATCGGAGAATGGAAAATTATCTGGCCATGTACGTCAATGGCCATTGAAATACTAACGTGGAACGGTTTGCAGGACAGCACGAACTTAGTCTTGGCCCTATTTAGTGACAGTCGATTTAGGAGAAACCAACGTGTTATATAGCTAACTTCCCTACACAAAGGCTCTTCTAGATCATGGGCACTGTCAAAGGAATAGAAGAAACGTGTATCATCTACATACACAAATATTGACATTTTAGCTGAGGTCAAAGCAAGGTCCTTTACATAAAGCGAGAATAGCGTTGCGCGCAATTTTCTTTGGACTTGAAATAAACGGAACATACAAATACCGTAGACAACCACTTACCAATCCTTGCAGTGGCAGTGAAGCCGGCGTAGTTATCACCGCTACCCGTTTGGACGAATTGCACAAGTACTAAGTTCCCGCTGGAGGTAATGGCCCCGGCACGCTGTTCCCCACAGAAGGTGCCCAGTTCGGGACTAACCTCCGTGCCGCCATCCAACACTCGCACGAAGTCTGTCATGGCGCCTTCGTTACATCTGTACAAGTGAAAGTAGATTAAACGCCTGGTAGTTGACTCAAGCGCAATCCAATTTTAAAACGTTTTTTTTTTAATGTTTCGTCAAGTGCCATGGTATAACGTTCTAATTTGTAACGGGAACAGTTGACAACACCATATTATTCTTTTCGTTATTATTACAGATGAGCGCGGGTACAGGTTAATCGCGAACACTCGCGTAGTTTCGCGAGTTGCGAATAGAAATTCAGCACCGCCACGGGATATGGGTAAAATCCGAGCGTACTCGCATTGCGTACGCGGGTAGTGCGGGTAAACTCACGTTACCCGCACCCACTAAGCTGACCCGTTGCCACTTCAACTTATTTTGGCATTTGGTGAAGATTTCATCGAGAAAGGTACATGTACAAGTTGACACTCTTCGCATATCCCATAGTCATGTCACCGGAGCACCTGGGCGCTCTTGGCGGGTGCTGTCCGGAAAAAATAAAGAAGATTAAGAAAAACGGCGCAGTTGAACCTCATATGCTGTCAGAATAATGGCCGCCCGGAATACGCGCAAACCAAATATTTCGTTTCGAAACAGTCGGAAACATTAGAAAATGAGTTTAATGGGATTTTGCAGCCGGCTCCGCACTCACGCCTGTTCGGACAACAATTCACCGAGCAGTGTGCGGGCCAACGCCACTGGGGTCGACCATGAAGGCAGGCTGTGCTTCACAAAATGCGGCCTTCCCATTCGCAATCCACTTCCAAACAGGTCGCGTCATCTGTGTTCATGCCTTCGGCGGTTTCGGGTTGCATAAGTCGCATGGTATGTAACTTACCCCTGTCGCATGTGAAGCTCTCTAGGAAAGTCAACCACGATTCGTTTTCCTGGCGGAGCCTGAAGGAGCCAATAGCATTCTGTGCTATGCGGAGGTCCCTGGTGAGGGTACCCTGGTGAATGAAACTCGTGCTGCGGACTTCCTGTGGTCAGTTCAACCCTGCCACCACACTCGGCCAATGCTTCTTCCCAGCGCAGCCTGAAACGCTGCAAGAGGAAGAAAAGAAAATCAACTTGTTTCTTGAAATTTGCTATTTGAGCAGAGCGTTACAAGAATGCACAGCAGCAGTGATGAGACATTCAGTCGACCCGTCACGGTCACGCGTTTCTAGACCGCCTCCAGATTGCTTGAATGTGGAGTGCCAGAGGAGAGTGTGCACACACCGCTCAGCTTCGAGTGGTTCGCAGCATGTCGTCAAGTTCTCTAGGATACATTAGACAGACACGGTAACGACCCACTTGACCTCAAGAACGCACTTGGTGAGTGGCTAGCAGCACATGACCATGTTTTCATTTCTGTGATCTCCTTCACTGGGACATTGTGGAACAAACACCTTTTTTTTTTTTCAGAATTCTTGGTAGCGAAAGTTCGCCACCGTGCTGGAGTGGCCGACACAATGTAGAGCTGTTCCAACGTCCCCATACTGTTCTCTTTTACGTCAATTAATCGTGCGTAACCAAAGGGACACGTGAGTACAAAAGGACGTTCTTCGGTAGAATTGTATAAGGGTCTGTCTACCTGTCGTATGTTAAGGAAGTTGCACAAGCGACAAGAAGAACACAGGAAGCCAGTGAAAGAAAATGAAGCAATAAACGGAGCATAGTGAAAGAGGTATAAAAGAAGAGTGAAAGAGAAGTGCAGGCCGGTGTCGATGGCGTAATTATCATGGGCCCGGGAAGAGTGCGTCGAAGCGGTGAACTTGTAGTATAGCGTAGAGCCCTGCACGGGCCCGGACCCCCGACCCGGCCCGCGGGCCGGGCTGGGCTTGTTATTGGCTGTGTGCTCCGGGGCCGGGCCGGGCCCGGGCCGACAAACATGTTTCCGAGGGTCAGGCCCGGCCGGGCCACGCAGCTAATTCCACACAATGGAGATCCATTAGTTCATGTCATCATGCGCTTTTCGTCATTCCTGTGCATATTTTGCAAAGACAAGCAAAGGGCACTGCATTGTGCTCCTAACGTATTCAAAATCAAGTTGGCAAAGGTTGGTGTGAGTGGTAGGGACTGGGAGAAGGAGTTTGTCGACAGCATCCACTACTCCGCAAAAACTCGACAGTATAACGATAACGTCCGTGCCCGCGTGCGTTCTGGATTTAAATTGGCCTCGTGCGGTTACGGTGTTAAACCACCATCACTTGTATGTTTGTGGCCTTGTCTTTTCTTCTTCTAAATTTACGTATAAATTTATTTGATAAGCGCCAGAAACGCGTCACGGCTGGAAATACTAGGCCGGGATCCATTCGCCGAGTCACCGGGCCGGGCCGGACCGGGCTCTACTCACTGAGTCACCGGGCCGGACCGGGCCGCATAAAAATATGAAGGTTCGGGCCCCGGTCGGGCCGGGCCATTTCTCGATGCGCCCGGCCCGACCCGGGCCCGGTAAAGTCGGCTCGTGCAGGGCTCAAGTATAGCGGACGGACGGGACATAGGCGACGGACTCACTCTCGGCAAAACAAAAACCACTCTGCTTTAAAACCCGGTCCGGTTGTGTGGTGCCTCATAGATGTACATGAGACATTTCAACAGCGAAACGTTGAAACATCTAGAAAGGTACATCCTGTAGTGAATAGTGATCACCTGGTAGTCACGTTGTAATCCGTGCGACGATACTCCCTGATAGGACGTGTCCATATCATGATGCTTACCACTCCTCCTGCAGATGACCGGTAGATGACGAATGCTTTATCCGAGGTCGTTTCTGGCAGGGCCACATCTGAGGAGCTGGTACCGCAAAACCTTCCTTGTCCCAGGGGAGGAGAGTCTTCATAACCACCATTCAAAATCTGTGAAAAGTAATGACATGGAGCAGTGCAGGTCTATGCTCCCATGGAATCGGAGAGTGATCATAGCTCGACGAACTACTAGTACAGTTTTAGCCTAAGGGGGTCTAGGTTACTCAAACCACCACTATCGATGTATTATGTAGCAATAAAGGAAAGTGAGAGAGAGATTGTGCGTTTAATGGCACAAAGGCAACAAAGGCCACAGAGCGCCAACACTATGGTAAGTGTGTTGGAGATGATCATGGGAGAGATGATGTGGGAGATATGTGGGACGATAAGAACAACAAGTGATAATAACAAGTGAGTTTGGTAGTTTAAAGCTGTCTACAGGTATGGGGAGGGGGGAGCGATGAGATGGTCCAGGATGAGAGAGAGAGAGAGGAGGATGACGATAACAAGTGAGTGTGGCAGTTAAAAGCTACCTACAAGTATGATCGATGAGAGATTTACATGATCGAGTTGGGGGTGACAACGGCTAAAAGCGGAGCAATGCTGAACATCTACATCTGACTAAGTAAACAACACATGGTCAAAAATTGGATGACATTATCAAACGGCGCAAGAGGAGTGTCACCCAGTAGAAGGGCTGGGTGGAGTAGGACATGGTATCGGTGTAGTGCGGTGAAATACTGTTGCCGTTGGTGTTCTAAGTGAGAGCACGGTGCCGGTACGTGCAAGACAGTCAAGCTGTCACCGCAGTGCGCGCAAGCTGGCGGATCCTGACCCCTGAGTAGGTGGCGATGCGTGAGCCATGTGTGCCCAATCCTCAACCTCGCGTAAAGAACTTCGGAGGATCTGTTGACGTGTTCAGTTCGATGCGGGGGGAAAACGTGTGGCGGTGTGACGTGTAGCTGGTTATTTTCTTCCATGTCCCACTCCTGCTGCCACTGTGTGTAGACACAGGGTGTCTTGGTAGGGTAGTCCTAGAGCTGACTCCTCTTGTGCCAACGCTCGCCGAGCCTCACGGTCGGGTCGTTCATTCCCCAGGATCCCACTGTGACTGGGGACCCAGCAGAGACAGATTAAAAAGCCTCGGGGACAAAGTTGAGTCGCAAGCGCCGGTACTCGCTTGACGATGTGACGAGGAATGTGGGACAGGGTAGTTCTCTTTATTCATTTGATATCTTATATAAAAAAGCTTAGGGGGGCAGCGCTGATGCCATTTTGGCAGGCGGGATATGCGCCAATGCGAACATTTTGTGTAGGCAGCTACTGAACGACTAATTCCTCGAAAATTCAATAATTAACTTATTCTTAGATGTTTTCTGGAACATGCAAGATCGGAGAATGGGAGGCAGTCATTTTTGAAATCCATCATCGTTATTAAACATCCTGAGAAGCGAACGTATTTTGAGATGTAAGTTGCCAAACTTCGCTGTGCAAAAGAGCTGAAACCAGATCTACGAACATCTAGTTAATAAGTTAATTAATAAAGTTTAGCTAATTAGCCGTCCGCGGTAATTGCATACCAAAATGGCATCAGCGCCGTTACAGCTGTTTTATAAAACACACCCACCCACCCACACCCTGTATGGTACAACTTTCCTCCAAGGAAACGAGTGAAGCTATTTTGTAATTACAGGGGTTTCTTCCAATTGCTCGGCAACCTAGGGACGAAAGGTCCATGTGTGCGTGACGTCACGTGTACATATCGTCTGCTCTGCTGTCCGAACAGCTGGACGTAGGAGGGGACCTTGTAATTGCAATTATACACCTTGATAAGTGGAGTTAAATCTCTAGATTTGATGTTCCAATCAAGCCGTATGACGTAACGAGCGTCTGTTTCCATTTCTACATTTCTCCTTCGCCGAAGAGCCGCGTCTCCGCTCCTGTCTGCACATGCATGCTTTGAAGCAAGGGAGAAGAATACGCCGCGGGAAGTTCACGGATCCGCGAAAAGGTCGCCGTCCCACAAACCGAGTAACGCGTACTTCACGTATACTGGAGCTCATCTTCGCACAAATTAGTTTTGGAAGTCTTTAGAATGCGGCTAACCTGAATAGAGTTGTCCCTGCAGACACCATCGCTCGAAGGGATGTTATAGCTTTCCAAAGTGAGCTTCAACTTGCGTCGCCGACCTGGACTGATGAGCCACTGACAGTCGACTTCACCAGGCAGAATGTCCGAGTCTTCCAGGATTCCAGATGTATCTGTTACGTTACCTCCACAGACTGAAAAGTAACCGACGTTACATATTTTTGCTGGACGCCGCTTCCATATGCGATATGATCTAGAATCCTCCGATCATCCCACTGCGTCTCGTTGAGCTATCTTCAGATCATGCGATTAGATATTATGTCATGGGCTGACTACACGGATGTTTCTCTTAACATCATCTCGACGTTTTCTGCACAACGTCGGAGGATTATCCGTTTTTATTTGTACTACCCAGTTAGCTTACCTGAAGAAACTGTAGCTGTGAAACCAGTGCCCCTCGTATGATAGTAAGTGGGGCCCGTCACAAACGTTACCCTTAAGGTCTGTCCCGAGCCAGACACAGGTGGTGGGAGGGTCGACGGCACCCCGCAAGACTCGACCAGCTTCCGTTGTGGGCCGTTCGTCCAGGATGTCACTGCAGGGGGTGTGGTTCATATTGCATCATGCATGCATTGTACTACACGACAGATAATGGAAGAAATGGGAATTATTTTCTGCGTGTGGTAATTGGTGCGATATACAAACGCTAGTACAGCGTCCGCGTCAAGCTCCGGCGTCAGAGGAGCAAGATCTGCAGACATTGCCATTGGTACTCAGACCTGACTCATATTCCTTGCGGGAACTCGTTCACGACCGCATCACTGGCGCAGATACATATACCGTCATGGCAGAGTGTGATGAGTTCAATGTGTTTGGACGCATTCCGAGTATATGTGGTTGGTCTGTCTGTTTTATTGCCAATAGGTCTATGCAAATGACGTCATAGTGTTCGACAGTGCCACCAATTTGGTAGAGTTTAAGCACGCTCGAAACTAGATGCGACCAGGGTCTCCCCCGAAAGCCAAGGTCTTGAGGGGATTACGATGGTTACTCAAAGGGACGCGATCTCCCGTCCTACTCCTCTTTCAATAGGAGGCAGCGAACTAAGTGTCCATTCGTGGAACCCAGCCCTCCCCTTCCGATTTGTTTGGGTTTCAGTCTGTCTACCAACGTCATGATGACGTTTCTCGGGTAGAGGTCAATTATATGGCTATGCAATGATAGCCACAGCCCGCAACAGGCCTGAGATATTGAAAAATGTAAAACATGTAGTGCTTTCTTCTGCACGGTTCCAATGCTTTGGAAGTGTGTGCGCTCCAACCAGTTCAATGTCAGTGACGTACTGGCAAGGGCACATTCAAACCCTCGGTTGGGCGGGGGGGGGGCGGTTTCATTGAAGGAGGGTGTAGTGTGGGAGGGGAGAGAGGGAAATTCCGTGTATAAACTGACTTTTTTTTTCTTGGAGGGGACGATCACGCCCCCTAGATCCGTCCCTGCGTACTGGAGAGGCATGGTTGCGTTATGAAGGCAAACAAGGCTAGAGAATAATTTTCACTTGCGTTCCCAAGAGGACCTAGGGTACGCAAGCCAGGAGAGCGTACCGAAGGAGGATGTGCTCTGGAGTGCAATTTTTTGTTTAATGTAACACCGTCGTCCTACTGAGAAGTGGCACAACAGATAGCTTTTCGCTCGGAAGAGTGATGGAACACTTTTGTGTTGCTTTCGCTCGAAAACGACCCAACTTTAGTTTTAGAGGAGTTTATTGTGAAGCCCTATACAATAAGATTTGTCAGCATCGTACCCTAACGGGGCGCAGACGGAGAAGAGACTGCCCTCAAGAGTTGCAAGTCTTCAGCATACCGAAGTAAGTAGGAACACTGGATTACCTGAAGCCATTGACAAAAATATTCAACAGTAGTGTCCCAATTAAAAGAAAGGTTATTGGAGGACTGCGTTTTATGTCATCTCATTTGGTATTGCACGGTGGCCAGACGCGTAAAGACGCTGAGCTTACGTTATGTTTTCGTTTCTGTGACATACCTTGCTTGTCAGTGAGAGCTACTCTACCTAATGATACCGAACGCAGCGATAGGGCTGCAAGCTACTTGAAAATAATTAAAGAGTGATATTAAATTGTAGGAGCAACTTATTTATTTACACATAAGTTGCTCTTACCGTTTAATATCTCTCTTTAATTTACTCACCACCGGCAACTCGACATCACCTATTTTGCTGCCTTCGTATCTTCTTGAAAATAATTAGTAATTTTTTTGCGATGGTTCAGTGGAAAATTTCGTTTCATTTCAACCACTTACCGTCAAAGACCTTGAGTGTGTCGTAATAGCAATTCCATTCTGCTGCTTCATCAGATCTGAGAGACATGGCATCAATCTTGAGAGAAACCCTACGCTTTGGGGGAGCCATGATGATCCAAGTGCAATTGACATTTTCCTCGTACGTCCTCGGGTAGCCTCTTGAGGTGATGTTGGCCTTCTCGGTAGCGTTATGGAGGAGGACATTTCTACTACAGAGCGAACCTGCGAATAAGGTGGAATGATTCTTTCCAATACGGTATGCGCGGTGCCAGAATTACAGAGGTTTTGGCCATGGGATACTGCCTTAATATACTTCCGCTTGCAAACTTCAGTTGTGGTAACTGAGACGTGGTAGAAATCACCCTGCCGTGATTTATGTTGGGCGCCTACCCGCGAAATTGAGGGTAGATGAAGGTGGCCTGGGTGTTCCCAAGCGCATTCTTGCCTCATTATTCTGTTGCGTCAGTTTTAGCACATTATTATACAAGTCATTTGAGGAAAAATCAGCGCGAGAAAAAAAAAAGGTTCATCATACAGAAAAAGGGGAAAAAAAGGTGTGCACTGTGTTACCAGTGGTGTGAGGATGATCAAACTATTTTTCTTATATAATTAATTAATGAAGTGAGAATAACTAGTCCGTGTTTGAATTGCAAGCATTAGAGCCAAAATGTCAATTGGCATGTTGTACAGGGCAACACAACCGCCAGCAATGGGCACTCTAAATCTTTTCACACCTTTAAAGGTGTAATAGCGTGCATGGCGCACGCCTTTTTAGGTGTAATTTTGGTAACATCATAATGGAGCACGGTTTCGCACAAATTTTCTTTACTCGAGTGTTGTCTGTCCTCCAAAAATTCAGTCTTGCAACATCTCAACATTGTTCAACAGTATTGTAGACACTTGCGCGTGCTCGATTATCGATAGCGATGCATATATGCATTAGCTCGTACCTACGATATCCAAGACATAATGAAAGCAAGATTTGCACTGGCACTTGAGCTTTAGTAATGCTTTCCAAATTTTGTAAAATATCATCCTGGAGATGCAATGTTAGGCAACCAGGTTGAATATGCATAGCGCACACCTTTAAAGGTGTGAAAAAGTTTACAGCGTAGAGTATTGCCTCTGGCGATGAACCTCCCCTTTTCTTGTGTTGTTCTTGTTGTTGTTTGTTGTTCGGCTCCGAAGACGAACTTTCGGGTTTGCAAAAAAACCGATGCGGGACAGTGGCAGGAGACTCGCAGGAGACGCGCGACGAGTCAATGTCAATGACAGGTGTGGGTGACTAGTCTTCCTTCCATAACGGGACGTTCGAGGACATGGCGAGTCGCAGCTCCTCGCGCCGTCTGCGACAACCGTCTCATTTCTCGAATTTCGTGCCTTTATATCGCTTGCTACAGCTTTCTCAGTGACATTTTGGCTCTAAACTTTGTAGCTAAACAATAATTGTTGAATTAAAACATAGTTTGAGTATCCTCACGCCACACTGGTAACGCCATGCAGTCCGTCTTTTTGATGCGTACCTGTTGTGAACCTTTCTTTTTTTTAAATTTCGGGCCATTTTTTGTGGATCACCCCATATAAACACATGATTTGTAAGGTCGGCCTCTTAATACGAAGCGCATATGTCACGTATATAGCTCTATGTCAGAAACAATGTCCGCCTTGCCACTGGAGGGATGCTTCTTGTGGCAGCGCATGTAGCGTCTTCTACTCTCATGACATCCATACCTCGGCAAAGTTCACATGTGAGCTTGATCAGCTTGGTGAATGAACTGACCATGAGTGAGCAGGCGGAGGGCAGAGAAAGGACTGAGCGAGCATGAGTGAGCTAACGGAGAGCTGAGCTAAGGAGATAATAGAAGGCTCTGGATGATTGTGGGCGCTGTACAGATCAGCCATGTAAGGACCACTACTAATTGGATCCTTCTCTGTACTGTCATCCTGATAATCAAAATAGCTGATGAAGTCCTTCTGGACATCCTGAACAGTTACGATGTCAGCATAGAACACTGGGCTATAGCGGCCAGTGGACCACGACGACGCACTACTATACTCAACACGCGGCAAAAAAAAAAAAAAAAAAGGAAAGAAGAAAAATACGGGCCCCGGGGATGTGTCATACCTGGGCCCCCTCCTGACTTCTTGAGTAGTACTTCTCTCAAGTATTTCTCCTTTATATGGTTACGACGGGACTTGGCTCATGTGGGCCCGTGTAGTGACCTCGCCCCAGGGCCCAATCCCTCGCTGCACACCCTCCCGCCAGCCCTGCTACTACTACTACTACTACTACTACTACTACTACTACTGCGCGCCATGGCACAATCCCGTCTGTTCTGTCGGCAACAACCTAAAGTGAACCCACGGACTGAGGAGCTCTCCAGCACATCCTGCCCTCCAGAACGTTCCATCATCGCCAGTCAAGACGCATGCAGGAGAGCCAAATCTCCTTTGCAGGACAAAGGAGAGTGTTATGAATCAATGTCCCTACAGCTGCTACAAGGAAGACAGCGTTTTCAACGGATACGTCTCAACTGCTTACGTGTCAAAACTCACACACTCATGAGCACGTGCACATCCACGCTCAATGTACCGAATGAGCTAAGCAGGAGATGAGTGAGCACGAATTAGCGCGAGTCAAAAGTGCCGACAGTTGATGACAGCATGAAACCGACACAGGGCTGGCACCAGCTCAGCCACCAGTTTACCCACGCCTTACACTTCATTCCTTTCCGTTCGAGACGGTGGTGGATACATAGCAAAGACATAGTGAAAGACAGGCACTGGTGCGGCGCTTCAACCCCCTTCCGTCGCGTTACCCGGTGCAGACCGCAGCGCCCACAACCCCCTAGTGACACCACTGTACCATGTGACATAAGCTATGACATCAGCTGAATACTGACCTGCAGTCTCGTGTGTCGTGCCAGGGAAGTAGGTATCGTTAACAGCTTGCCATCGGAGCTTGAACCTGGCGTTTGAAAGTGTTGACTCGTAACGTATCACAGCCAAGCTGGTGCGCAGGCGAAGAGGTTCGATGTCTTCCGAGCCGCAGTACCGTCCAACCGATAAAGCCTCCGTGTCTCCACCATCGAAAATCTGGGATGTCATTCCGAGTGCGAAAGTTGTATCACTCTACAATACCGGTACAGTTACGCAAAGTTGTGTATATGCTCGTTTTTTCAAAATTCACCATGACGATGGGAGAGGGAACGATTGCACCACCTCCTTTGCAACGCAATGAAATATGCAGAACAACGCAATTATTCATCGACAATGGATGTATTCACCGCTGCCCAAGCGGCCTTAATGAGACTATGGAACAGGACACCGATCTAATGGAACGCCTTCTGAAAAGGATTTCAAGGCACGCTGTACTCAGGAGGGTCCTGTCCAACCTAACCGAAATCCATAAAAAAATGTTTTGGGTCAAGTGGGGATGAATGAAAACTTTGATTCTCGTTTTTGCCCCGGAGCAAGACCGAAAAATGGACTGAAAGGCTTCACTTCAAGTGGAAAGATGGGGCATCTGGAACTTGGAGGTAGGGTCTGAAAAGCAGTGTGGCGTACCTCTTAAAAACCATGTTTACATTCACACGCCGTCATTGTTGTTACGCCGCCGTTCGTTCTTTTAGGGTTGTCACTTTTTTACCGATCTTAAAGCGAACAAAGACAAACAAGCCCATATATCCACATTCTCTCTTATCATCTGTGCCACTTTCACGTCAAGTGGAGTTCCTCAAGAGCATTGCGTGACTCCGCACTAAAACACTGAACCGAATGCCCAAGCACATCTTGCTTCTTTTTTTTCCTTTAGAAGTCCTCAACAAAGTTTTCTTCGGAGCCAAAGTGGTTCCTCAGAAAATGTCATGAGTAGCGTAAAGCTAAGAAAGAAAATTTTCCATCCACAAATCTGTGTGGGGTTTACTTTCAACTTTGTAAAGGTCGCCGATACTACGAAGACAGATGGAGGAATTCAGAGCCTCCCGCAATCCTTTCTACGTTTCTGATCAGCCAGACTTGTTCCCGTTACCAAAAAATAGGAACTAAATACCGTTTTTCGTTACTTCAGAAGAAAGTAACTAAATATGTTACTCGTTACCAACATACAAAAGTAAGAGTTCTCGTTACTAACAGGTAACGTAACAGTTACTTTTACGTTACCGGAGCATAGTTAAATGAGCCAACAAACATGCCGTCACTTGGCTTCAACTCATTATTAATGAGAAATTGCACTTCACAAGAAGCTGATACTCGAAATTTACGTCAGTGATCTTCGTTCTCTTTCGTGTGAAAACATCTGCTGCCGAAGTGTGCGGGTGTGATGGGAGGTTATGAAAACACAAGAAAAGACACCGGTTTTCGTGCCACCGATCACCAACGGTTCCCCAAAAGAGACGAGGAGCTGCGTCATAATTTAGGGCGCTCAGAAGCTTAGCAAAGACAAGAAAAGGCTAGAAGACGAAACGTGTTTTTTGTAGCCATAGCACAAATTGGTGTCCATTCTTGGGAAGGAGTGATGGTCGAAGATTACGGAAACAAGAGAAAAGACAAGGGCCTTCGTTTAAGACGATTCAGCACGTCAACAACTCATCCAGCGAGGGACTACAATAATACTTCACATGGCCACAAGTCGTCGCGGGTCACACAGGTCCACGCATTGCGTCACACGGAGTGCCGAAATGCGCTCGCCCGCGCTGAAGAAAAGGAACGAGTAACGTCAGTAACGAGTTACCAATTTTTTTAAACTGATTCCGCTACTATTACCATTTTTTAAAAAGTAACTGAACTGTTACTTCGTTACCAAAAAAAGTAACCGTTATCAAGTAACGAGTTACTTGTATAACGAGTTAGGCACAACTCTGTGATCAGCTTGCCACTGCATGCACGGCACGATCCGAATCAAGTTTGTGGAAAATATCATTGATGGCGCTTGTGCTGACGTCACAGCCGGAATTGCGTTATTGCTTTACTTCGAAACTGTACCGGAGCTGAACCATTACGCTCGAACCAGAACAAAAATCTGAACGAAAGACGTTTCGGTTCCACACCCTGCCCAGGAGAAATACAAATCGTTCCGCAAAATCTCGAGCGACGAACAGTACGTCCTCTTTCGGTTTTCGTGATACAAAAGGTATTTGTAGTAGCTTGTTTTAGTGCATCGTACTCAGCCTTGCGTATCTATGGGTGAGCTCTGGTACAGCGCACGCCCACAACACAAAGAGAGCTTCGACAGCACCCAGAAACGCTATCAACCCCATCTGTTACGTACGCGATCGCGTTGTGTACTCTATGTAACAAAAACTTTCCAATGGGAAACCTTATTAGATCGGAAGACGTTAACCACAATAGGGAGTTCTAGGGAAGCACGGCCACTTCTCGACTCCGAATCCCGCTCACAACATCCAAGCACAGCGCAGTGGGTTGAGTCGTGAACGGGATATGTTTTACGGGCGGGTGACTCACTGTAGTTGAAACGTTTTCCTGTTACCAGCTCCTCCACCCATCGATTGCAATGGAGGCTGGCAGCAATGAGAGGCCGTTTCTGAAATGAGCGGTGTAAACTGCCAAACGTTCACGACAACTTACACTTTATGTATTCCAAGAAAGAAAGAAAAATCATTACGTTAGTGCTTTTGAGGGCTAATTACGCTGCGACAAGAGCTGGTCTTTTTAGAAGGTAAATACATGGGGAATGTGGAAACAGAGTAGGGACTGCATTTTACGCTCTGTTTCAACAGTCCCAGCTACATAGTTCATCTGTATGAATCACAGTAGTGTGAATTAATCTGTCAACCGAGATATGTCGAGTGATAAAAAAAAAATCGTGTGGCATTCAAAGCGCGACATTTTCCTCCTCGCAGTGCTCCGTGCCGCTAAAAATTAGTTCTCGTAGCAGCTGAGCTCGTGTGAACCTTTTCAGCGCTGCTGGTTGTGGTGATGGTGAAGATGTTGGCCGTTGTTGGCCTCACAGGTATCTGCAACGTCCCGACTGTCGCCCGGGAGGAATGTGCATTCTGGGCCGACTTCTAACACTAACACTACATTCAGTGATGTCGGAACGTTTTCAAATATGCGGGGTCAGAAATAATCCTGCGTGGGGGGGTGGGGGTGCGGTCTGGGTGCTGTTAAACATATCTAGTATGCCTTCTTGTAAGGAAGATAATAAAGAGAGCTATAAATAATATGCACAAGACAAGTGACAAGTAATGTAGAAAAGTAATAATGAATAGTAAAAGAGTAGTAATAATGACAATAAATTCTCAACGGTGATATTTGTAGAAATAAATTGCGTAGTATATAGGATAAAGAGAAGTAAAAAATGCGATTAGCTATACAGGGCTTGGGAGAGACAGGCATCACCTAAAGGAGCACTAAAGTGGTATCTCCGCGTAACATGGCCAAAAACTGTAGTCATCTTGGAAAGCCAGTATGTGAAAAGCATTCCCACAAACTATTTCTGTCCCAATTTGGTTCACTGCGACGTAATTAATTTGAAAAATCGCTGCCGCGGTGACAGGTCGGAGCGGCCAAATGCAGACCACACCCACTTTACTGTGACGTTTGTTGCAGAGAGCTCCCTCAGTCGTTAGGTGGAAAAACCGTCTGCCACGAATATCGCGAGCTGTTTCTTGTGGGCTTCTAGCCTTTATATGATTTAATTCAATTTCAGTTCAATTGCTGTCCAACATCCATCTGTTAACAATATTAAAAAGACACTCGATTATAGTAAACATACGAGAGAATGAAAAGAGAGGAAATTTCACTCATGCAGTAGCACTCAAACTGTAGGACAACTCTTGTCAAAAGCCTACAATCTCCCGCGCATGTGAGCCTGATACCTGAAAATGTATTCATTATATAATGCTCGTAATGAACGTAGAGGAAGAGAATCAATGTTCATATTGTTCTCATCAGCTGTCTATCGTGAAGGCGAAGGAGAGTGTTTCGCGCTCGGGAGGTTCTACTGCAGATTCTACGGTCTACTGCAGGCGTCCCGATTTCATTACGGTTGCACAGATTGTGGGAAAACTGTTTTCGGCCGCCTAACATTCTACGCCGACCAAAAACAGAAACAAAGTTGTGTGCCTCTAGACTGCTAATTTAGAGTACTGGGAGTACAAACTAGCTTCCGTGGCTCACTGGACAAGATAATCGCCGAACCTAGACCACAGTGTTGTCTGGATGTTTTCCAAGGGTCTCGCAAGGGTTTTTCTCAGACGCTGTGTGGCAAATGTCGACACAATTCCCCATGAAGTCGACCCTGTACGCACGATCCCACGAGCAGCATGTCGCGATGTTTCGGCAGACGAAGCGCTCGGCAAGAAAACTCGGCCAACCTACGTTGCACCCTTGGAGCGGGACTTCACCTCATAACATGTCCCTAGTCAACCATGACTTCGTTTCGTCATTGAGCTATACTACTAATGAGGGCAGACTGCATTATTCTGTGCAACGGTTGCCTTTCAGCGGGCTTTGAGCGGAAATCTGTACTAAAAGTGCAATGGTTGACACACAGTGTGTTATGCTGTGATGTTTCTTTTTTATTTTATTTTTTCGAGAGAGTGCTGAATACGTGGCTGCAGTGCACTAGAAATGCGATGGAACCCCAGGCGCAAGGTCCGTGTGGAATGTACCGCTCGAGGCTCCACTTACCTGCAGAGAGGCCACGTCGCAGTTGTCTGTCATGATGTAGGAAGTGTCGAACGTGATGCGCGGAAACAAGCCTGGTGGAACACGTATGGTCCATGTGATGCGACCGTGGATCCAAGTCAGTTTAGGATAACCAGGAGACTCGATCTGGCCACTTTCTTTCTCCAGACTCACCTCTCTTACTGAATCGAAAACACAATGAGAATCGGCAGTTTACGCCCTTCCATTCCTGGTGGAGTTCTGGTTTTCGAACTTTGCACAAAACTATGTTCGGTAAATGGCGGTAAATTGCAAAACGGCTTTACCGCCTGCTAGGGGCGGCCGTCGCTGGCTTCAAGATTTATTATACTAATATTTTTGAGAACTGACTATGATATTTCTTCAATTGAGAATACGACTGCTCAAACATGCCTTTCCTCTCAATAAATTAAAAAGAATTTTGCAAAATATTCGCTCCTGATTGCTGTATTACCTATCTGGCGAATTTGGCGTTCATTTGTCGTGTATTGGGAGAAAAGGCTTTGGTGGACAAACAGACAACTGCGATTGGACGAGCGGGGGGTGGGGGAGGGACATTTGATGTTGTCAGATATCGCGGAGTGCTCCGCGAAAATCAGTTAAGGCAAAACATAAAAATAAATGAAAGAAACAGAAACTGAAGGGAAGCGATGGAACGACGGCTCCACTACAGACAGCATAGTAACACATTCATCGTGCGTTATTCATTGTCGGATTCTCTCCTGTTTCCTGCTCGCCACACTTTCGTGTTCTCCACAAAGGCAACGGAGACGTGGTCCCTCCTGGCGCTTCTAAACAAAAGCGCTAGAGCATACGTATTTTCACCAACTACGTATAAATCTGCATAATTTTCATTGCGCTCACTGTGGGATAATTTCGACTCTCGCGCAGCTAGTAGTACACGAATCTTAAATGGATTGTTACACACATTGGTTGATACATACGATTCGCTACACCATGTGCACTCTGCATCGAGGGTAAAAAAAACATCCTTTGCGTGTGGTGTGTTGCTTGATATCTGCTCCGCAAGCAGGTTTTTGTGCAGCAGAAGACGGCGAGGGTGCAAGATGACGCGTGCGCTGACGTGCTGCGCTCGCTTTCGCCGTGGCACCCATCCGGTCCATGCGCGAACGGCATAAAGGTAAACAGTAGGTAATGCGCCATACGTTCCGTGTTTTTCGCTTTGTTAAGTGATACGCTGTCAAATACCTGTTGTACTTCTAGCTGTGGTCACATATGGGCGGGGTGTCACTTTCGTATTTGCGAGCACACACGGCGGCGTCGACAATGGGCGAACGCGATTAACAATAGCTGCTAGCCGATCCAAAGGGGCATTCTATTCTGTAGGCAACGGGAGTGTGGGTGCTCGTGTGTTGTGCTTCGTTTTATGCTACAGAACAGGTCCCAACGTCTAGTAACAGCGGAGACTCACAATGACGAAGGCACTTCGTCATTGTGCATTGTGGTGGCACAGTATCGCACTCCTGTTGCCTCACAGTGTAAACTGCAGGTTCGTGCGCTGGCCAGGGCACGGTTGTTTCCGAAGGTAGAAATTTGGTGTAGTTGGTACATAGCCATGAGTAAAATCTTGCAGCCAAAGAGAGGACGAAGACACAACGGTAGAAACACACAACAGCGGAACTGCAGACTCTCAACTAAAGGATTTATTGACAATACGTCATTTAAAAGGCACAAGAAAGTAGGACACAGATAGTGATAAACATGTTCCAACAAAAGTTAGTCTCCTGCAAGATAGTCAATCTCCACTGGTAAGAGGGACAAAGAAGTTTGACTAACACACTTATCTCCCAGTGAGGAGATTAGGGAGGCCTCCACAATCTCTCGAACATTCTTTTCTTTGAAGCGAGCACAAATAGTTGTAGCTTCGAACAGTGGTTTACATTTGCAAATGCGACAGTGCACCGCAAGGTGCCCGAAGGGGTGGAGGCATCAACCTTGCATCTGTGTTCTAGAAGCCGAGTATTAACACAACGGCCACTTTGGCCAACGTATGATCTCCCGCATGTGAGGGGAATTTTGTATACAACATGCTGCATACATGGGACCAAGTTCTGTCTATGTTTGATTTTACAACCAGCCTTTTTAGCCAGCCTTTTAGTTGAGAGCCTGCAGTTCCGCTGTTGTGTGTTTCTACCGTTGTGTCTTCGTCCTCTCTTTGGCTGCAAGATTTTACTCATGGTTGTTTCCGACCTGTCGCTCACGGTGGCTTAGAGCAATTCAGCTGCCATGTGCGGTTGCCACTTCTATCAGCACACATGCAGTTAGTTTCTAGATGACTGTTCTCGTTCTTTAGATATCTGTGTACACCGCGAGACCGTATTCTGTACACAGTGGGAACAATGCTGATACGAACGGACCTATACGAGAGCGAATAGTTCAAACTTCAGCACACATATCGTGTTAAGCTTCCGTTTACCTTTCGTCGATAAACCGAGACAATCAAGAACAAAACCTGGACCCTCTGATACAGAAATCAAAACCATTTTAGTTCCCCTAGAGGCACTCTGTGCACCGAATGCTCCTTTGTTTACACTGATGAAGCGCGCACGTGCTTCCTCCGGCCAGTCATCATGAGCGTCCAAGAGACGTCACTGTGACGCCATGCGCATTGAATTCGCAGACTTGCGGAACGTGTAGTTTCGAGCTGTGATGTCAGATGGGCGAAAGCGACAACAATTCTCATTGGTAGTAAGCATGTGACCTCTCTCGCGTTGTCCCTCTGGCGGATCGGGATGACATCAAATACTTTTGTGTGTGTGTGTCGTGCCGGTTTCCTACGCGTCTATTACTCCCTTTCGTTTTAAAACCTAGATTTGCATCCATGCACGTAATGGGATCTTTTTTTCATTGCTAATTGTAACTGCTAAGTATGCGATGCAGCGCGGATGGCATTGAGTGCGCCGAGTAAGGCTATTTCTGTGTTCAATAGATGGCGCTAGATGGGGACAACAGTAGCAGGGACCAGTTGGGACACCCCGCGAACTCGTCCACATCACTCCAAGACCGGTCTGTTACATACGTGGGTTTGCTTTGGCGCGCGTCGAGGGTGGTTCTCTGGAGAGCAGCTAGCACACAACGCTGCTCCATTGTATCTTACGTATCTGCATCATCACTTTGAAAATGTGTTACCAGCACTTTAAGCGTATGCAGTATATAATTACGCGCGAGACAGCGTCACCTGTGATTTAAAAAAAAGTTGCATAAAGCTCACCCAAAGAAAATTCCAGTTTGAATCCAGCGCCAGTGCCTTCTTCGTCGGAGCGAAACTTAATCCAGAATCCCGCAGCTTGGGTGAGGTTTGCTGGAGGATCGGAGCCACAGAAACGGCCCAGAAGAGGGCCATCACTGTTGGTTTCGCGAATCTCGAGGTAGTCTTTGCCGCAATACTCGCTCGCTTCGATGTCGAGTTGTCTGCGTTGGCACGGACATAAGCGTATTTGTTAGGCATTTGGAGAAACACATAATGAAATGCTAGCGTACAGCCTGGCTATGGTCCACCTTTGGGAAAGTTTATAGGGACACCACGAATATCAGTTTCTTCCTGAGCACATTCTCGATAGTGGACAGTGTTTGACGCGAGGCGTTAGAAATGACGTTGAAACGCTTAACCATGGGGCGTAACACATTGAAGACCAGCACTGTTTTCTGTCTACTGTATAATACGTTAGACTATCTCGTACGTTGCCGCGGGAACTTGAGTAACAAGGTGTAAATGCTAAATTAACACTGTTTCGCTATTACTGCGTTCGCACACACTTCAATATTGAGACTTACTCTGTTTGTGCTACCAAATTTATTCGTGGCTTCGCCGTGGCTTTGTTACATAGCCTTAACACTACGAGGCAAGACTTCAGTTTTCTGACACCCTTCTTGGGGTGAAATCTGACCTAAGAACGCCCCTGGAGCGACATGTGCCCCTAAAAGCGAAGCCTGCTACCGACAGCTGTCGTAGACCACCAAAAGATATTTTTTACACGCGCTGACACACGCGCAAAAACACGCAAAAGGAATTCTACAGTATTTCGTTCTCCTTACAGTATGTTTAAATTTGTGGACTATATTACCCAGCGTCGCCTATTTATTTTTTTTATAACACTTCCGAGCTGGAACGGGGAATTTGCCTGATGGTCTACGGACAATAGTTAATATAGTTTACTTACTGTGCTGTCGAATTCTACAACGTTGTGACTGTGACTATGAGGGATCACGTTTCGCGGCTTTTTATATAACACGGGGCCACGTTCATTCGGACAATAGTATTGTGATAGCTCAGGGTGTCCCCTGCTATCGAACAGTTGTTTTAAAAGCGGTACATACAGCACAGAGAGCTGGAAAAAGTTGCCTTCCGACGCCTTTATCGTCCAGACGCAGTCCTGAGAAGGGTGATAGCTGTACGGGTGCCCAGCTGAAGCGAAGTACCCATGATCACCTTCCAGAGTTCCTCCGCAGGCTAGAATAATGGTAGAAAGACTCATTTATGTAATACTTACGGTGAATACTAGGATGTGAATATTCTCCTGCGTAGAGACGAGAGAACGAAAAAGATGACTGCTTAAGCAGATTATATAAAAAGTAAGAAGAACGGTCTCAGCATCGCCCTGCACTGTACAAACCATACCACAGGAACCATACAGCAGAATGAAATATGCTGTTACCTTGAGAGCAATACAAGATGAACTCTCCTAATTCGTTACACCGCGATACGGACGGGGTACCCGATCATTCCGGGAAATCGTACGCGTACCTCAACGAACCATTTCCGACAACGCGTATGCGCATGCCCAGCCCCGTCCCCAATCTTTGAGCGGAAAACATCACTATGGGCACACCTGCGGGCGACTGTCATGTTCATTGGGGGGAGATAATCGGTTTCAAGGTTAAGCAGACGTTTGAGGTCTACATTTGACAGCTCTTTGTACTGGTAATAAGTACAATGCGCTTTCACCTCTTTCCGAATTCTTCTTCCAATCTTCTCTGGCTACTTTCCCACGCAACGTGCCAGTCCGAAAAGCGTCACCATGTTTATTGGGGGAAAGACACGACGTTCGACATTCCGCTGCCAGGGGGGGACGCGATTATGGAAATAGCTCATTGGAGTCAAGCACGCATTGTCGAGCCTCTTGAGAAAAGCAGAGGGTTTACTGAAAAAATTGAAGGACGATTAATGTAGCTAACGCGGCGCAAATGCGTTAGCATTCAGCCGCCCTACCCACTACCACCGGCCACCTCCATCCACATCTATGCACACCTAAATATCTACTACTAACTACAGAGCTAACAGCGGCGCAACCCTTCTTCCGCGCCGGTGGCGTATCTTGAAACGCTGCTTTCGCTCTCCTTCCCTCTGGTTCGCACGCTTTCGGCGCCGTGTAGAGGCATCCGCTGCCTGACGTTGCTTGTATTGTTGCTCGGCGCCTTGCACACCCGCGAGTTCAGACTCTCCCCGCGTATCTGGCGCGACGCCAAGACCGCTTCCGCAGACGTACTCCTCTCCGTGACGTCACCCGCAGGGGCGCGTGTACACTGGCTTCCGCTCCGTGACCTACTTTTCTTTACTCTCAACTGTCTACTGCCGTCCTCCTCTCTCTCGCGGTTTACTTCCCTCTCTACGTTGTGACCGGATCGACACCGACACTTTTCCTTGAAACGCGGCCGCTTCTCATGCTGACGCACTAACAAAGAAAGGGCTGAAAGGTTAGTTAGGCACAGCCCATCTTGCTGTTCCTAGCAAAAACAACAACAACAACAACAAAGAAAACAGACGGGACTTAAAAAAAAGTTGCATTGGAGGCTTGCCAATAGGTCGGAAGCATGAAGAAAGCGCAAGAGAGTAGTTGTGACTGCCCACTGGTTGTTAAAGATGACCCGAGCAGAGTTGACAAACAGAAGTTGGGGTAATCAAGTTGAGGGAGATATCGGTTGCAAGATAAAAGATGGTGCTGAATGCCTGCTTCCATCCAACAAGTTGTACGTTTGGGGGAGTTCGACTGGCGCATTCAGTCGAAGGCATGGGAGAAGATATTCTTCTGCTCGATTGCAACGACAGACCATAGTAAAGTATTGTAGGGGATCAATGAGTCGTAAAAAAGGCTCGTATGAAAGTATCCGCTCAGGACTGTTGGGTTTGGATACAGCGCCAACGACGCATGCGCAGGGAACAGGCAGAGGCCGTTAGAGGTAGAGGGGTAGAAGGGACAGTCCCGTAGACGAGAGGGGATTGGCAAATAACCTCACGAACGACGCAGTGGATAAATCCCGTTCGCTTTTTATTGCTGCGATGGTATAGCAGCGTTTTGCATTCCGCGACGCGAGATATTACTGAAGGTGCCCCACTTAGGTGAAAAGCAGAAAGATAAGACTTTAGTCTTATATATAACATTTATATTAACAACACTAAACTAAACTAAACAACATTAAATATATATAACATTTCATAACAATTCAGGCATCAAACATGATATATGGGCAAAACTGGATTGCACAAAAATACTAAAGTAGACTGAAGTAAAAAGGTATTATAGTAATTGAGGAAGAAAAAACCGCTCCGATGAGTAACGCCAGCTTCCAAATGCAGCGCTTGGAAGATACGTAAATGGTATAGTAGGTCGCGGTACAAACTCATACCATCACCTGTCTATATCTACAACGTAACAGAATAAAATGTGCATGCTATACTTACATGCAGTGAAGGCCGAGTAAACGGCCCTGAAGACAGCGGTGTAAGACTGTACGTACAAAGCAGAACCGGTGGATGTGAACGTTGGCGGGATGGACCGGGAACATAAAGTGTCCAGGATTGGCGAGTCAGGACTGGGTCCGTTCCGGATGGTGACGTTCGAACTAAAGCAACCTCGCATCGACTTTTCGATGTGTGTTATTGTCAGTGACACCTTTTCACCTGCAAAGGGCGGATGAGAGATTTTCGTGAAACTCAAGTTGCCGAAAGTGCGACACTGTCGAACCAGCACATGACCACGCACATGACCACGTACTCGTGCGCCCATACACAACCACATCACCGAAACGTATCGATCCCTCTTCTGATTTGTTGTAGTTGTTGCTGTGATGTGCGGATGTGATGAATCCGCCTATTTTCAAGAAATCGGCAGTCCAAACGAGACCATTCTGACAGGCTGTTGCCTCCGAGCATCGTTATGCAGCAAAGTATAGTACTTCAGGATATTGGTGCGTCCACTTTAAAAACAGAACTTCACCAGGTAACACGCTCTGCGCAAACCACAGCGCCGGCTGATGAAGTTAATGGTTCTTATTGGACGAAAACAGCCAGACGTACAACCTTTTTGTGATCGTTGATGTACATCCAAATTAAAAAAATAAAAATAAAAAAGCGTACACCTCCCATTTTTAACAAATCAGGATGGATAATTCTGCGCGACAGTTGCTCGTCTACCTGTTATCCTTGAGCATTGTTACGTGAACCTGTGTTTAGTTTGTGCATGCCATGTGAATAAATCGCGCTACACTTGGTACACATATGGTACAACTGATTACTATGCAGAACATTGCAACAACATGGTATTACAACAACATACGCTGTATGACTTGGTATCAGGACATTGACAGTACATCCCTTTCTTTTGGGTGAGGTAGTCTGAGTGCAGTTCGGGTGAGACGACCGCAGCTGAAGCAAATGTGCACGCTATAGTTTACACCATACCGCTTGCACACTATTTTTGTTTCAAGGGTCGCGGGTTCGATTCACCCATGAACACTAGAAACTTGGTTTCATGGTACACCTTTCTTAGACAAGCCATCCTCGGCGAAGGACGTCAGATGCCAGCGCTGAAACTCGAATGCGTACTATAGGCAGAGGTATAGTTTTGCCCTCAGGCGGACGTATGTCATAGAAGGACCGATAACTATGGCTTCTATACGAATAGCCACGAGTTATTAATTTGCAATATGGGTAATCCATTTTGTCCTCCCCATTCGTCATCCCAAAATAAATTTCTTGGCGGTGGTGTTCCATGTTCTTCCTCCCAACCCCAGCGGACTCGACAAATTATCTCAAAGAATCCTCTTCTTGAGAAATGTGCTTAGCACACTGTTTCTAATACTGCAGTTCATATTAGTAATACACCATACAGAAAGGCACGCTTGCCGTCGGAATATGTTGCTTTTGTGCGAACATTTGCGAAAACCGATGCGCTTTCCAAACTCCAGTATCGACATTGAGCGACCCCAAAGGAGTAACTTTCCTGCGGAGGAGCAGACGATTGCCATGAGAACTGATACGCCTCGCACTTTCTCACGAAGAGGCGCCTAGTACGCATTATACAGGGCATTCTTTTGTAACTTACACATTTTTTTAATGAGAAAAGCTTTGTGAGTAGCATACTAATGGGTGTCGTTTTTGCTTTCGGGTTTAGGGCGAGGCGGACATGGTCTCGATGAGAATAAGCAACTACAAAATGGCTCATTACCTAAAATTAATGAATTTGTAATTAGAGAATTTCGGGCGAAAGCGAGACAGCAGAGACAGTCCCCGTTGAAAGTCATTACATCTTTTTTGAAATCCCGAAGTCCTGAAACGCTCCGGTCATCTCCATCGCTCCAAAGCGAGTGGTCCTCTGACGTGACATGAGCACTTTGCTCCCTGCCCTCCCGGTCGACGCGGTTTCGATTTCGGCTTATTTGCATATCGAAATTCCGTATTGGATATTTAAACGCACGTGCGCGTTCCAAGATTTTTTACAAAGTGCAAGGTCGTTGCACAAGGATTGTCTTCCACTCTGCTACATCGCTTTCTGCCTCACGCCTGTAATTAATGAGTTTATTGACTAATTAATTATAGCCAATTAGTTATCCTGTCGTTACATGCTCTTCACCAGGAGGTACCTTCCTGGACATACGACTCATGTGCGGAAGCGACATCTAGTCTGCTGCCATTAATTGGCACTGACTTTCGAGCGCGGGATCGCGTCGGAGTTTGCTCGCTTGCATCCTCCAAAAGTGGGTGCAGCCTGTGGGTGCAACCTCGCGCAACTTCTTTAAGGTGGCTTTTTCTAACCGTTTTTCTCTTCTCACCCTTCCGGTAGTACAGCCCAAGACAGCACGTGGTAACATTCGCTCCACGTCATCGCAAACTCCACCAGTTCTTCCGTATCATCCGAAACCTATCGGATGTGTGAACGGGAACACCGGGATACTCACCGGTGACGTTCGTTATGAGAAGCCACGAGCAGCTGGAGCCTAATGGTGATGTGCTGTAGTGTGGGTAGTTGAAGGAGGAAATAGCGCCGGGTACATCGACGTTCACTGTAGCTCCACAACCTGAGAAGACAAAAACGGTTAATAGGAAGAGACACAGGATCCATGACATACAGGGTGTCCCAGAAAACGTGTCATTGAATTATAATAAAAAAAACTACGCCACCTAGAATCATGCGGTCAAGAGCATTTGTTCTTATTAGGTTTTTGCCACCTCCTAATGTGAATGTCATGTACTCCAAATTTAATTATGTAAATATTTGCGAACTGAACTCTGAAATTTTCCAAGTAAAGGTTACTTTTTTACCCCACCAATATGAAGAGCGGGCCCAATTCACTCAGATTCATGATAATTCAGTGATATTCACGAGCTATTCCATCGAAAAAAAATAACCTAATATCATGCTTTTCGGAACACCGGACCATAGCGCGCGATGACTTTTTGAGCGTAATCGCTCTCAGTGCGACGAAAGGAGGTTCCGAAGTCAGCCCACAGAGTGATAGTAGAAAAAGTAATAGTTCCTGAAATTGGGAGAGGGAAAGCATTATCCCAGCGAAAGTCGGGCGTGATAAGCCATGCCTGTTTTATCTCTTTCTGCGACGTCGGGGAGGGCTGGATTTCCAACCTCCTTTCGTCGGACTGACAAAGATTGCGCTGAAAAATTCATCGTGCGCTATTCTGTGCGACCTCCGTAGAGCATGATGTTCGGCTATTTTTTCCGATGGGATAGCTCCTGAATATCCCTGTAAATTATCATTAATTTGACTAAGTTAGACACGCTCTTCACATTGGTGGAGTAAAAAAGTGACCTTTACTAGGCAAATTTCCGACTTAAGCTCGCAAAAATTTACATAGTTAAACTTACGTTACATGACATTCACATGAGGAGGTGGCAAAAACCCAGTAGGAACAAATGCCATTGACCGCATGACTGTAGGTGGTGTAGTTTTTTTATTATAATTCAATGACACGTTTTCTGGGACACCCTGTATATCTTACACTCGGAATCAGGATTAGAATGAATTTATTTCAACATCATGCAGTAGACACGATGCAGTCGGTTTGAGCAAGAAGCCATAACACTGCGCCCTTAAAACAGAGGTGGTGGTGGTGGTGGTGGTGATGAAAACCGGCTTGCCGTTGTTGGCCTCACTTACGTGGGCTGAGTCATGACTGTAGCCACTATGAGGTGACATGATGTGGTTAACAGACGAAGGAACGCTGACGGCCAAAAATTAGAATCTAGGGCAGCCACTGCCAGAATTGGTGAGAAGTCCGAGCAGTTCTCATAGACTTTGACAGGACTTCTCAAGAAAGCAGACGAGGCTGCGAATTTTGGAGAGTCTTTCCGTGAAATAGCCTCTGGGATGTATAGGACATCATCCACCGTACAGTTCCTGCAATGGCCGACGTATTTTTACTGCACCGCAGTATATGCACAGCAATGAAGTAGGGTGTGTTCGATAGTTTCAGTTTGCTGACAATATATGCGGTGTATGCAGTTTGCGTTGTCGAGAGGGCCAATCTTGAATAATTGCGATTTAGTGAAAGCACTTCTTGTTCTCAATCTGAAGAGCAGAGCTTGTGTATCGCGCGAAAGTCCCTTAAAACAAAACTTCACCACGTAGCACCATGAAGTCATACCCATGTCATTCGGGATGACTATTGATTAAGAACGCGCTATGCGGTGAACTTCGGTTTTAAGAGCATAACCGTAATGTGAAGTGTTGCAAAGTTGGAGGTTTCCAAGGTTTGCCAACTTGGAGGTCAATGGAAAGAGTGGAGGATGTTCATCGGTCTGACCGGGCGGGCGGACGGACGGACGCGATATATAAAGATCGTTCCTCATTGCAGAGCAGCGTGCGTTGTCTGACGTCCAAGTCTGGTGCCCGGCCGATGTCCATCCGCTCGGATCTTTGTCCCTCGACAAAAGGTTCGTTCTGATAATGTCTACCTTGATGTTGTACAGCTAACACAGCGTGGATATAACGAGTAAGTTCGGCCACTGGCACATGACCCGCGTAGGGTACGTACCCTGAGAGGTCAACCGACTCGTGCATTAGGCTCCTCCTGATGAAGGCGTAGTCGTTGCTCGTGCGTCCAGCGCATTGGTCACCGGGCCGGTGATCCCGTAGCCGACCTCCTGTCGTAACTGACGGATGTGCACGGACGGCTGTCGCGCCGATATGAGTCGCTCGCCCACCGAGTCAAACGGTGATGACCTACTCGGTATGGATGGGGGCATATACGAACCATAGGTTTTAGACAAAGTCGGTAGCTTGCAACGGTTCAACGGCTGCTTTCACGCAACACACAGCCGGAACGCCTTCAACGTGTCCAAGTCGTCGGAAAAGAGTCCGCTCGACGTCCGCACCGTCCTCGACGTGCTCGTTGCTCGCCTGCGTGACATCTCTCACACACCACTAGCGATCGCACACGCTGCACTCCAGCCCGAGCTCGTTCACGGTGAGCACCGTCTTCATGCGAGTATTCGCCGACCTCGCGTCCACAACTCGTGCACAGACAACCACCCTTCGGATGCTGCATCGTTGACGACGGTGAAGGCGACGGCCAGCACATCGTAGGTGTCGACGTAGATGAACTCATCGCTGGAACTCATATCGATGTCTATATAGACGGCGTCACTGCTGTTAACGCCAGCACTGGCACTATGGCAGCATACTGGCACTATAGGCCACGACCTACTGTATACTAGACACCTGGACGACCGGCAATCGCCTATGAGAGAGCCGGGTCTTGGGTTAGTTACGCTAGTGGCCGCTGCAAGAGCCACGTAACATTGTTGAAGAGAGGGAATGACACTATCACCCTTGCCACCGTCGTTAGTCTGCTACACAGGGCTACACAGGCTGTTGCTAAGCACGCGCCACCCTCTCCCGTACCGCTTCGTAGTTGTCAACACAGCCCGTTACACATTTGCCGCGGTTTTGGCAAATCACAAGGTAACGAATAGTGCTAGCTAGTGCCAAACCTCATAGCCATGCGGCGATTTCTAGAACTACTAATCCCGGTGCTGGGAGCTTCGCGAATGCTCAGGTCTCTGGTATAGTAGTAGCTCGTACAATAGGCTATGTGGTGTCCACGCCCCCGGCTTTTCCCCTCTCCATGTTGAGCCTCTTCTTCTTAGCAGCTGGAAGGGAGTTCGAGCTCTGTGGCTACCCGAAAGGGCGCCTGCAGCTTCATTTCATGTGCAGCCTATTCTGTTCTGCACCGGTTAAGTGGGAGTTTTTTTTTTAAGCCCCACGAGCTGCCCTTCCTTCTGATCGACGTTTCCTGGAATGCTGCTCTTATACAAGAGTCGATTCAGGCTGACCGGGACTCTGATTTTGTTCTTTTTTTAAATATGATGGAAAATTCGGGAAACAGAACGCTACGTCAGTTCTTCCAGAGCATTCACCGTGCGCACTAGGCAACCCTGCCGTCTCCGTAACAGCTACTTAATGTGTTTGGCGTAGACAGACATGGTCCGCTGTCTTAGCCACTGCATTGCATATTTCTGAGGGATTCATATTCGTTTGAAACGTCTTTCCTTCAAGGTGCTCTTTGAGGGGCCCATACAAATAGTAAATCCTCTGGGCCATGGTAGGCCATGGTAGCGTCAAAGTCGCCGTATGAGGCCGGGAGTTGTCAAAGAATTATAATTCCCAACATCGCGGGCCTTTTCTTGAGAACTGCGTTTAGTACTGCAACCTTTATCAATGTGGAGCAAGACTGGGCATTAGTCGTGACCCCCTTGCTCCAAGAATACCACGTGGATGAGGAGGGAGGGAGGGATATGGAGGAGGGAATGAAAGGAGGAACCCTACTGCGCCGAGAAGTGAAGCCAAGATTGGGGATCACTCTAGTGACGTCACGGCTCGCTTCCTTGTTTGGTTTACTTGCATCTCTATGGGAGCCCTAAAAGCATAGTTTCGGAATACTTGGAAAGGGATGATGGCAGCGCGCCAAGTGGTTCCTAATGTGACGCGTTGAAAGCGACCTCATTCGATTGTTCGGGTAACATGACGCCGCACGTGGCTGTGAAGAAGCTGCTGCCACGAATCATCATCGCGAAACTTCCAGGGCAGGCACGAAATGGTATATCTCATCCCGGCGCATGCTGAAGAAGAAGCAAGAAGCTTCCAGACACATCGTCTGCTCTCTGGCAAACGCACGTGCTGTTTCTAGACTTTTCGGTGCGACGCTTAAACGCTTGTGCGCTCCAAGCTGGAGCATTCATTTCTTTGGACTCAGTTGTGTTCAGAGAGCTATCACTCTTGTGTTTTGCTACCAAGTGGTCTAATGAACCCGTTCGCTGTTTATTCGACGACTCGCCGACCCATTTCGCTTCGTGACATCTCGCTCATCTCCTATTTTTACGTCACTTGCCCCTCGCTTTTCTCTTCTGTCGAAGAGCCGTTAGGGCGTCTCCTTTCTTTCTTTCTTCTTATCTTTTTTCTTTCTTCTTCTTCATCTTCTCTGCTAGTAAAGCCGACAAAGGCACTAAGCCCTCCAGCGTTCGAGCGCTCCACTTTCTTCCTCTCCCCGTAGAGCCTGTTCCGTTCAGCACCGGTGACTGGCACAGTATTTCTTTTTCTTTTTTTTGTACGACGAGCTGCTTTTTCTGGTAATCAACATTTCCTGATATTCTGCTCGTGTAGACTTGCTAAACGACTCGACATTGTAAAATTTGTACGGTAACAGTTCCAAAGACCAATCACAGTTGTTACTGGACACGAGCGTTGTGTGTCTTGAAAGTACATTAAACAGTCCACTATATTCTGCACAAAAAGAAGTTCTTCCATTAGAATCGGTTAAACGCTTCGCACTCTACGTGCTCTTGGAGGTAACCGGACGCTCGGAATCGAGCGCACGAGAAAAGAGGCGATTACTAATCGTTAGATATTATTAGGGAATCGGTCTTTTCGTCCTTGCGTTGACTCCTGCCTTACCTATTTATATGCGGAACTGGACTGTACTGCAACCGATTTATATTATGTAATGTTTTCAAAATTTCCCTCTCTTCGTGACCCTCGACTTTCCAATCTAGCATCCCGATTTATAAGACGTAATCACGTCTGGAGAGAACGATATAATTGGCCACTTGCCTTGCGTGAAGTTTGCCTTGAATCCACGTCCTGCCGACGAGCCATCTCCTTTAAGCCATATAGTGAGCCTATTGCCCGTGCTTCGGATGAGAGGAGGCTCTGGAAGGTTTCCACCGCAATGCTTCAGGACTGGGAAAGCCCGTGTACTGACCCAGTCGTACACCTGTTCATGAAAGATGGCGTTTACTTTGCGTTAGTTTGTGGCGCAACACGTGGACCGTAAATCCGGTATGAGGCTTAACACGCTCTTAAATGCTGGTCACAGATGCGAAAGTTTTATGAGTGTTATGCTTGGTTCACACTGTTGCATTTTCATGCGTTACGGATGCGGCGCGACACGGTTGTCATGACAACGAAGCACCACACTCCGAAAAGCACACGCACCGCAAGAGTTGAGCTCGACCGAACTCCATGCGGTACGGGCTACCTGCGGAGATGCAGCTGACCAATGAGCGAACGCGCTCCGCGCAAGCGCATCACTGCTGTGCTGTCGCGTGCTTTTCCAACGTTTTTTCCTTCTTTTCAGCAGAAGCGCTGCTGCTGCCATTTGAACAACAAGTGGCCAGTTTACGCGCTCTGTATGACGCAGATACGCTTCAATACACCTCAAAGTTTCGCCGACCACATCACGTTGCCCGTTCATGGCTGCCTGTGGAATGGAGACGTGGTGGAGTGGAGACGTGATTGGTCAACCACAAGCGTTTGACGTATCAAGAACGCATATGTCTGAACAGCGTGTCGTACGACAGCCGCCTCCGCACTGGATCCGCACCGTAACCGCAACGGAGAGAAGTTGTAGTGTGAACCACGCATTATACAAGGAGGCTTCGTTCTTCTTATCATTCTACGATTTTCGTTGTGATTTTCACATTGTGATGCTCACTTCAGACACCTTAGTTGAATTACGTTAACACACAGTCTATAATAGTGCCACGAATCATCTTCTAGAAACGTCCAGGGCAGGCACGAAACGGCACATGTCATCCCGGCGCATGCTGAAGAAGAAGCAAGAAGCTTCCAGACACATCGCCTGCTCTCTGGCAAACGCACGTGCTGTTTCTAGACTTTTCGGCGCGACGCTTAAATGCTTGTGCGCTCCAAGCTGGAGCATTCATCCTTTGGACTCAGTTGTGTTCAGAGAGCTATCACTCTTGTGTTTTTGCTAACAAGTAGTTTAATAAACAGTTTGCTGTTTATTCGACGAGCCCATTTCGCTTCGTGACATTTCTGGTGGAGGTGCGGGGCATCCCTTGTTCAACGGCCTGGAAGACCAACCGCGACAAAGCAGAAGACAGCTTGGCCTGCCTGCAGAATTCGGTCCATTAGAACCCCCTAAACGCAAGAAGAAGATGACTGCGGAGACCAGCACCCAAGTGGCGCAACCTGTAGCCACGCCCATAGCCCCTGCACGGAGTGCCCACTGCAAGAGTTACCGTGCCGTTGTCCGCCGCCTAGCTTTTCTGTCTTTTGAGTACCCCCCTCTATGTGGTAATCGCAGAGAATCCCTCAACGAAGCTTTAACAAGAATACTTTAAGAAGGAAAAAAGCCTGAGTACACACAGGCACAGTTCAGAGGACTCTTCCGCTCATATTTAGATGTCAATTATAACATTAAGCTATTTTAAAATGGTAAACCTTAGTATGGTTGCGTGTGCCTTTGGCTAAAGGACACTTTGCACAGCGCTGTATTTCTTTTTTTCTCTTTTGTGTGTACCATCTAGGTGAGAGATGAACATCCACGAACAGTGGAGTACTTGTACTGTACATGTAAAAAATGTTATCGATGTTACTACTGCATAATCACGTTGCAATAGACACTGTAATGGCGCACAGATATCCGCCGACTGTTTATGTTTGTCTGTATGCATTCCTGTTTGTCGGTCCAGGTACCTCGTCAGGCTCCGCCTTTTGTACCTGGACCTCATTTCTGTATTTTTGGAAATGAAATAAATAGAAATGAAATGAAAATGAAATGAAAAGGAGAAGACAAAGATTAAAACTCACCCACAGGAAGCTCTGCGAACAGTTTGTGGACTGCGGCACGTCAAAGTCGAGGAAGTTGAGCATTACGACGTGTCCCTTAGTCGTCTTCAGGGTCCAGACGCAATCGTCGTGGGCATCGTAGTTGGCAGGATAGTTTGAAGACGTGATGAACGTGGTGGACGTTGTGATGAACGTGCCACCGCAACCTCTCTGTCGCGTGGCGTAGTTTGCATAGAACCCTTGACCGGAGATGGAAGAGTCGCTTCGGAAATGAACTGTCATGGTGTTACCATTGGAGGTAAGTACTTGCGACACACTTCCAAACTCGCACAATTCTGTTATCAGTGGCGAAGTAACATCTGGGCCGCCGTAGACCTGCGGTGGAGGTATATGGAGAATTCAAACACATGTGTCTTGTCCGGTGTACGGAAAGGCACGGTTCTCCATTACTTTTTCTTATCTACAGGGTTCGTCAAGATAAACTTCGGGGTTTGTAACGAAGATAAAACAAATAAGAACAGTGTCGGGAAGCTAAAGCAGATGTTAGAAGACGTATTATGCTCCAAAATTTTATGTCGATACTGCCATTTGGTCCGTCTCGCTACGGATAAATCGTGAAAATTAGAAAATTGCCGCTGCCTAACCGGCTATACCTGTGTTTCAGTTACTTTCCATCAGATGGCGAAACGGTCGAACGCGGCGTTGCAGACGACACCGAAACCAAGTGAAGAAGTGGAACTGAATGCAGAGTCGTACTCTGCAACGCCGCGTTCGACCGTTTCGCAAGAGAGGCCTCTGAGGCCCTGAGGACTGAGAGGACCTCTCAGTCCCATAACACATTAGACCCGAGGGGTCTTTTCACTAGGGTGGCCCGCCATTCCTCGCTATATCGAGCCCTCATGCACCCGAAACTTGAATATGCTGCTTCCGTGTGGGATCCGGGGCAGGCGCCACTCACTGCTCAACTGCAACGTATACAAAACCCCGCAGCACGGTTCATGCTTCATACTTATGCCCGGAAAGCCAGTGTTACCTCAATGAAAGCTAGTCTTAATCTTTCTCATCGCCCATTTCGGTGCAGGGTTACTCGGCTTTGTTTGTTCCACAAAATTAATTTCCAACGTGATATCCTCCGACAAACTTAATTTCTCTTACATCACGTATCTCTGCACGGCTGGACTATGCACAGAAGGCTGACATTCTATTTCGCACCACAGACGCTTATACTTTCAGTAATTTCTGCCCAAAGTTTTCTTCCAGTGGAAGGCACTTTCTTGGCTCTATTTGATGATGGTGATGTGATAAAGAAAAAAAAAGGGGGATAGAGTTACTCTATTTAATCCATTACTGGCCATTCCTTATTTGAGAATGCGCTCTCTGATCAGCTTCACATTATCAGCAAGTACAAATGCAGTTCAGTTCTTTACAGTAACAGGAAGTACAAATGCAATTGGATGCATACAGGAGATACCAAGCAATAATGAGAAATTACAAAAAAACAATATCAATATCCTTGTAGCTGCCTCCGCTGACGATGAAAGAAGCGCGTGCTCCCGCCCACGTTCTCCACCCAGGTGGTGGTGGTGGTGGTGATAGGGCTTGCCGTTGTCGGCCTCACGTATGTTTGCAACGTCACGACTGACGCCCTGGGGAAATGTGCGTCCTGGGCCGACTTCGAGGGGAACTGTGCCGACATATGTCTGAAAGAGTCTGAGGAAAACCCAGGAAAAACCCACAATTCATTCTATCCGCGGCCACCGTCCAATAAACACTTGCATTCTGTTACGCTCCTGGCCTATCTCTCTTAGCTGCGCTCCCCAACTGGTGAGCGCAAACAATCTCAATAAATTGAGATTGTTTTTTATATTTTTTCATTAATGCTTGGTATCTTCTGTATGCATCCACTCGCATTTGTACTTGCTGTTACTGCCCGTCCCCTCTCTAATGTTAATAAGCACTTTATGTATCATAAGTAAATAAATACGTACTGCACTGTTTCTTGGGGCGAAGTGGCAATGGCAGGATCCCCCCCCCCTCTCATCGCTGGATTTTGGTGACGGTCGATGTCTCAATTTTGTTTACTCTTCAACTAGTACAAGAATGACTTCTAGTTGAAACGGTCCTGCAGAAATAACTCAAAGAGACGCTCCTGGTATTGAGATTCCAATTCAGCGTAATGAAACACAGAGAAAGAGAGAGAGAGGGAAATCGAGCCTCGGTGTCGCTGTGCAGCGCGAGAAGGAATGGGAGTTGCCCATCATAACAAAGAACTGCTGTTTGCTCAGGTAACCGACAGGGGGCTTTGTTAGTCGCAGCGAGAATATGCCGCGTGAAACATGAGAACTGCGGGCCGTCTCTGGTCGGAAGTTAGCAGAGTCTAAGTTTGTATTCCTGCGTCAGTGTCTTTTCCTGAGTTCTTTTACGGTTTATAAAGAACTAGAGGCTTGTGTGTTTTTGTCGCCTTTAGATATAAGTCGACCGGCTCAGCTAATTCTCGTTGCTCTATAAAATGAAATCGTTCAGCT
Organism: Ornithodoros turicata; assembly: GCF_037126465.1. Taxonomy (NCBI): domain Eukaryota; kingdom Metazoa; phylum Arthropoda; class Arachnida; order Ixodida; family Argasidae; genus Ornithodoros; species Ornithodoros turicata. Next base: position 141,432,606 of record NC_088202.1, on the reverse strand, counting down.
GCATGTCTATATACCAAACACGAACATCACTACTTACCCGGACGAAGTCGAAAACGCAACCGTGCGAGCTCTCCATATGAAAGTTACGGATCGTGAGCTCTACTTTTGCCCCTGGCGCCACCTGGATGTTCCAGATGCACTCCGTGTTCCGCGGATAGCCGTTGGGATAGTTGGGCGTCTGGATAGCACCGGAGGGCTTGCGCAATTCGCCGCCGCATCCTTGCCAGGCGTACTCGAGACGGAAGCCCTCCATGCTGTTACTGTCGTCTGTTATAAACCTAACTCTGACGACGTTACTGGTGGACGTGATAATTGAAGGAAGCCGATCCCCGCACAAGCGGGCCAAGTTGCGATTTCCTCTGGGGGGACCGTCGTGTTCTGCTGTCGTTGACTCGTTGACCTGTTGCACATCAGTGAAACAATAAGTAAATAAATAAAGGAGCATTTTTGTAATGCAAATATCACTTTAAAAGAGAACAGAGCTTTAGTATTGTCTTAGGTTCGTCTTAGGGTCTATTGAAGGCTGTGACCAGCGAAGTCACGGCGGCGCAACACAAGTTGCTTGAGGGATCGCGTTACGAGTGATTCTTCCTGTACCCTTCAGGCGCAAACAAGTCATTTGACTGCTCCTCTGGAGACTTCGAGTCACCACCGTTGCTCTTCGTCACGTAACTACTCGTATGAATCCATTGCTGGGTTCCGTGAGGATATACGAGAAGCATGGCATACGGACAGTACGGACAACAATTTGTGACAATAGTGAGTTGAAGTGCATCATACGCAATCACCTTTTGCTTACGTAAGAGATAGCGTTGGTGGTTCTGCACACGCACAAAACATAAAGAGAGCTTCGTGCATTGCGCAGAACCACCACGCTAACACTTACGCATTACACAAAGGCGATAGCGTGCGACGCACTAAAACCAACGTATTGGTGCGTAACCTCATCCCAATCCGTCAATGTTATTTTCAGCTGACCCGGACCAGTGAGGAGATACGACTTTTTGCACAAGTCTAACAAGAACATACGTAAGACATTCGCAACAACAACAGCTCAAAATTGAGAAATCATCCATATTTGGGACACATTTCGACCGGTTGCGTTTTATAGAGAGTCGTTACACGAGAGAGAGAGGGAGGAAAAAAGCATAATCAGGGACGAGTTTTTCAACGAACACAATAAGGCCGCACCACGCAAAGCCATATTCGTCGACCACAAATGTCTGTTAGAACGTGTTAACGTTCTTCCTTCCTCTGGTTCCTGCGTTCATCCATTCCAGATGTCATTAAAATGTACAAGTAAATTTAATGTGGTGGATGATGTTCCAAAGCTTTATGCGAGCGACTCATACGGAACCTTGTCTCCCGCACGGCGGCCATCGTTCTGTCTACTTCTCCGAAAACGCGCCCAGACGGGCGCGAGAATCTGTTGTCGGCAGATCCAGTTGTACACCGCGCGCGTTGAAAAGCTGGTTTTTCCGAGGTCACACGCACGCCAAGCGCGCGCGCGCGCGCGTCCTGAAAACTGCGGGAAAACGTTCCATGCGTTTAAGAAGTGAGAGCGGCGAAAGGGCTCGCTCAGCGCGCGACCTTTGGATTGCAATAGCATCGCAACGCGGGATCGCAGAGACATAGCGTTTTGATGTGAATGTTCGTTACGCATAGAGCGATTCGTACAAGGTCCCAATTGGAAGTCGCTGGGGAGGTGTGTTAGCTTAGCTCAGCTCAGTTGGTGGAGCCCTACACAGGTAATCCAGAAAATGTGGGTTCGAGTCCTACAGCTGACTAACCTTTTTCAGTGACATCCATCTTTAAATGTAAAAGGCGTTTTCTTCGAAAATTTAGAAATAGTTTCAGAACCCATTTTAGAGTAAGCGAGCCCGTAGTCTAGCGTTGCGTCGCACAAGCGGCCATCATGCGGAGGCCAACAAAAGCTAAAAAAAAATCGCGCGCGTACACTAGGCGCAAAAATCACGTTGTGAACTGTATATGTGCCGTGCCAGCAAAGCTACGTTCTTAGTTACCCAAATCTTTCGCTTATATTTGCGTGCTCAACACTAAAACTCTTACGGACTCTCACATAATTGGGAGTGTGCTGGGCAACTGTTCACAGTGCCATGGACGTCTTCTAGTTAAGAGAAATGGAATCACGTTACGTCGCTTAATGACATGGTCTCAATAATCATCATGACCTCCACGTCCACTATCCTACTACTTCTGATGGGCAGCAATAGCGCATTTAAAACTGTTTCGTACTGTCGCCATCATGGCAGGACAGTGTGATTGGTTAAGTTTTCACATAGGAGGAACAAGAATGGCGAACTTACTTCAAGGTAATCGAAATTGCAGTTGGGATGGGTCTCCAAGTGAAAATGGGAGAAGGCCATGGATACGTTGTGTCCCATAGGGGCCCTAATGGTCCATGTACAATTGTAATTGTGTGCGTAGGAGTTCGGGAAGTTGGGGCTCTCGATGACTCCTCTCCGCTTGTTTCTTATGACGTTGTTACACTCTGCAAATCGTTTATTTTCATGGATATCAATGTAAGCTTGCGTTGAGGCATAGTCTTCTACATTACGGTCAGAGCCGTGGGGTAAGAAACGCCACAGTAAAAATTAGCCGAAAATGTCCCGTATGACAGGGACTCCGATCAGTTGCAGGTACCAGGGAAGGGAAAGGGAAGGGCAGGCATGAGGAATGCTTAAAGGTGTTGCGACACTTTTTCTTATGTGTTGAAGCATAATATATATGCATCGTACTCATTATGAGAACACCGTGGAAAAAAGAATTTTTTCTCTCGCTAGATTGGTTCGGAAAATAGGCGCGGCCAAAAACGACGATCTACGGTGTGACCTCACGGACCCCTCTCCCCCATTTGGCTTGGGAGACGCGCGTCTTCCCTCGCTGCTCCTGTGTGACGTCACCGATGTCGCTTCTTCGGGGGCCGTTTTTCTCCGTACCTGCTCACGTCACGGACCTGAAAACTTTAATATGGGATGATGCCGGGTGATAGAATAGTTTTTCGAATTTATCTCGGAAAGCTAGAAACCAACTGTCACAACACCTTTAAGCATGGTTCACACTAGTGGTTTCTGCTGCGTGCTGATGCGTGCGCGCTGGTTAGCGTGGCAACAGATACGTGCGCAACCTCCCGCAGCAGAACGCAAAGAGTTCGCAGGAGCTCAACTTTTTCCGACGCACGCAGCAGCGCGCAAGCGGAGAACGAATCGCGAGGCCGCCTTCCGAGCATGCACAGTGGGTTTCTCTCTGCGAGACCGTTTTCAACATGGCGGCCACCGGAGTGGAAATTCCGCTCGACGCTCATTGGCCTACGTTTTACTGACGCACGCATTCGGACGCATGTATGTGAACGGCGGAACGGATTGCTTACAACGCACGCATACGCACGCAGGCGCCCGCACGCAGAAGAACGCACTAGTGTGAACCATGCATTAGGGAAGAAGAACCTGAAGGAAAAAACTAAAAATGCTTCGTCTGTCCCTTAATCTGCGAGAAATTCTACCAGGGCATCCACCGCATACCGCCGAAGAAGTGAATGCGGAGCGCCCATAAGCCGATCACGCAATTAACAAAGCCGCCATGTCTTATTCATGCTTGTGCCACGTTTCAGATTGCTGCCGTATCAATATTATCGGTAGAGCGCGTTCGTCAGTACAGAACACACTCGTCGCAGACAGAACTGGAACGTCAAGGAAGGGTTGCCTTCGTCTAAGACATCTTGTGGTAACACTTCAGATCGTGCATTGAGAACAGACAGCGGCAGAGTTGATGCACATCTGCATATCTCTTAGTGGCTTTAATGGGCGGGGGCTGTGAGTAAGGCAGTACCTCGCGAAAGTGGCGCCTTCCCGGCAAATATTGTTTTTGTCCAGAAGAGTAGTCTCGGTTCGAAATATCGCCGGCTTCCGTCCTGAGGCTGTTCCCCACTGATTCGCTGGACTCGCTACATCTCTATTGGTTTCAAAAGGAGTTCAACCTCCATGACGTAAAAAGAATGGTCTTCCATCTTAATTGCTGGCGTGTTGCCTATGACATTAAGGACACCCACAACGACTGTACCGACCATGTAATAGTATACAACTTTGTATGGTGCTCTCTCGTCCGCATGAACCGCTTGGGGAGCTACATGTTGACCCGCTGGATTCCCTTAACGATTGGGCCCTTCATATTTGAACTGTGACCGGCAGATGCAGGTACACTGCTGTAGCAGACAACAACAACGGTACAGCTCCCATGAAAGCGAGTAGACCGATGATGATTATCGAGTCGATTATTGAGACTTTCGCAGGAGCAAACACCCTGTGGAATAAACTCTGCTTGTACAAAAATTCTAACGTAAGCCTGAGTACAAGGCGTCAGAGCAATTAATGAAGTGATAAGTTATAGTCCGGCCTATTTTAGAGTACGCGCGCGAAGCATGGGATTTTTATCGCAGTACCGACATAACTAAATTGGAGGTGGTTCACAATAAAGCGATTCGATTTGTTCTACTTTGATAAGAGTCCTTTTTTTTCACACGCTTGGTTCCCTTGCAGCTGATTCAAATAAGAATGCTCTTTTATGAATATCTTACGTTTGCTTGTGCTTCCTGCTTAAGAAGTGAGCGCAGGCTCAACATTGTAGAGTACACATGTCGAGCAGACGGTTTTAAGTATAATTTTTTTCCATGTTGCACTACCGAGTCTAATGCTATAGATGTCATTGCTCGCGAGATGTCTTCAAGTCCGTTTATTTATACATTCGTTCAAACAAACAAATAAGTAAAATAAAATAAAGGGGCTGACGATCACGGTTGCTGTTAGCCTCTAAATTTCGGTGGGTGATAGGAAAAGGTATAAATGACGCGGTTGGTATAATCTAGGAGTTGGTAGAGGCACCAAACAACATTCAGTGCGCACTCAAGAGGTGGCGTTTTCTGCAGCCGATTCACATCTTTTCGAGTAGGAGTGTAGGAAGTGTCCTTATTCTTCCCTCCATGCCTGGGGTTGACTTAGTACATACTGCCTCCCGTGCTTGTTCCTTTCGCGATACGAAGGCGAATGTGCGAGCGATCAAAGCAGAGGATCTACAGAAACCGTCAGGCTTATTTCGTAGCAATCTCTTCACCAGTGTCATCGTCTGGAAGACTTGGGTGCTGTTGTATCTGGATGTCTCGATCTTGTGACTGGCATGGCATCGATAACTCAATTATCGCGAATCGGTGCCTGCTCCGTCACCGTGGCGGTGCGACTCAAATTGTTTTCATATCCCGCGCCATAGAACGACCGATGCCCGGGGCCTACCTGCAGTGTACGTGATGTGAAATCCTCTTCCAGCGGCGCTAGAGTCTGTACGGAACCTCAGGAACACTGTGGAATCCGTGGACTGATAGTGTATGGCCATCTGGGGGGTGTTGCACAGACGTGCAAGGCGTGGTGATGCCATCGACGGACCGTCATAGAGCTGTAGAATCCCGTATAGGAACCACAAAAGGAACACATGAAACAATGTGTGTCATGGATGGGGCATCAAGAAAGAACCGAGCGTCAAACACACAGAAATATGTATAATGATTCCCGAAGCTCCGCTCTGGGTAACTAGCGTACTGCCTGTTTTCTTATACGTATCTATTATTAATTATTTATTTTATAAATAGTACTGGTCGCCCGTTGGAGGCCCAAGTAGGAGTATACAAAATATAGAGAAGTTATAAACTACATTGAACACCAGTATTACACAAAATACAGCTTCAGTACTTCTCGTGTGTACATATTTGGATACATCAAGCTTCAAATGCAAATACAACATACACCTCATGTATTACCACGTAAGAGAATGCTAATGTTAAGAAGAAAACTTAAGAGAATGTCGCATAACTACTTTCGGTAGGCTCTTTCACTGTGAGACAGTGCAAAAGAAAAAAAAAACAATATTTGAAATCATCATTTTTGGCTAGAACACATCTAAACTGGCGATTATGCGTAAATCGAGTACATCTCACAGTAATAGGTGCGACGTAGTCTTCAGCCATTACCTTTAAGGTTCCATTCACCAGAAGTTACAAAAATTTTAATCGATTTCTGTTAAGTCTAGTTTTCGGTGTACTTAGCTCGGATCTAGTGTGCAGTGCATCTATAGGATCATCTCTTCTGTTGATCTATCTGTTGACCTATCTATGTTGATCTGTGATATCTGCAACACTTTAGTTGAAGGGGTGATAAACTGGTATATGAGGAGCACATTCTCAAATGCATTGATATGTTGCCGATGGTGAACATCTTCAAAAAATAATAAAGTTGTCACAAAAAGTAAATAATGGCTCCAAAATGACATAATATTTGAATTTGAATTATTTATAAAAATATTCACTGCACTCTTTCGCGCTCATCCCCGCTCTGCGATGCCCTAGCGACAATAGTCACACGTCATTTTAACATTGCGCACCACAGGGATGACACTGACACAAACACGCCATTGTTGTAACTACCCTCAAGCAGGTGCCTTTCGCAAAACTGCCATCTTGACCTGGTCGCACGTCATAGAAAACGTCAACGTAGAGGGCGACCGCCCCCATACGCTCGTGTTCCCTATGTAAAAACCCTATCTCCTGGACGATGCTGCGCCGCAAAACACGAAATTTAATTTCCTTAAAACCGCCCGCCCCATGACAGACCCTTAAATCCGCCCCTGTGCCCAGGATACATTGCGTTTGCCGAGCACGCTTTCGTCTACGGGGCAGTACAGTGAGTGCCACCCCTGTGTCACGTACCATCAAACATTCAAGGTCAATACTCATTGATTTTGTTGTAATATCGATAAGTGGGGTCAACACTATACATCTTTCCACTTGTCAATCCCGAGCAAGCCAACTCAAACGGTACGAAAAGCCCGCTATGTTCCATTTCACATTATATGTTTCCAGTAGGGCTGTGCGAATCCGAATATTTTAAGTCGAATCGAATATTGAATCGAATGAGGGAAAAAATTCCGAATACCGAATCGAATATCGAATATTCGTGCAAAATTTACAATATGTGACTTTCGCACTAAAAGTTTCCATTTTGTAGCCCATGGCTTTAGTGTAATTTTTCTGGCATTAACTGTCACAAGAGAGACATGCAATTCTTCTGTTTAAAGCCCCTAATCTTTAATTTCACATGAGAGTGCTTCCTGCTTTATAGGTGAGCCTACACTTACTGGAGTACTGGAGTGGTTACCTTCATTTCAAAATTTTGTCAGGCAGTAGCATGTTATACGGATGAGGCTGTAATTGTTTCAGACAACCATAGGCCATTTGTGAAACAAACTAATTGGCATCCTGCCTCAGCTTTGCCATGAACACACTTTAGTTCCTTTGCACTCGTCCTAGGAAGTTGCACTACTGAAATTTTAGATGTAAAGGACATCTTTAAGACATCCTTCTTGTTCGTGGGCTGTAGTCATTATTCAAAAGTCCTAACTTTTTAAAGGCAACCTCACAGACATCAAATCAAAGTCCCTCGTCGGCACCGCTAAACTGCATGTGGGAGGAGCGCCGCCCCTTCTAACTAAACTAAACTAAACAACTAACTAAAACTAACTAAACTAACTAAACTAAACACCATCCGGCCTGTGTTGGTCCTGCAGCAAGGGCAATTTCGTAAAGGAGGCTTCACCTCATGCACGGAAGCATCAGGTGAAGCCCACTTTCGGGTTGTGTCGCTCATATTCGTGGAATAGTCGAATATTCGAAACATCGAATATTGGATATTCGATTCGCGAATCGAATAGTTCGAGCGTTTGGTATTCGATTCGAATTCGAGAATTCGAATATTCGCACACCCCTAGTTTTCAGTGCTGTATTGCTCCGTGAGGTCATTCGCGCTGTTCCCGTGATTGGTTTCTTCGTGAGCTGCAGTATGTCTAAGTGGGACTCGGCAAGCCCTTTCACCATCACCATCACCACCACCAGTGGGACTCCTCATTGGCTAGCAGAGTGAAATCTCACACACCTCCAGCGCCCGGAATGCGGTGTTGCCCCGCGTTTAAACGTGGTCACGTGACCCTGTTCAAAGGATGAAGGAGAGACTCATGCGGACTATGCTCCTTGAATTGCATAATTTCATGGTAAAGACGCTCGCTAGAAGTAAATGTTTGGATATCGTGAGTCACGTTCTTTCGTGGAACATAATAATTGGAAAATGTTCGTCGAGCTGTTTAGTGCCCCTCTAACAGGTCACAATAGGAATAACCACCGTCGGCAGCAGTGTAAGTCTGTCCATCGTAGAGAGAGTGTACGTCGTCAGAGAGCGCAGGTGGAGGAGAAGGCGTGGAAAAGGCACGGAGAGGGGTAGAAATGAGGAGGAGAGCAGGTGATTGCACGGTGGTGTCGGAGACCAGGATATGATGCTGGAAAGGACACGGAAGCAATAGGTCTGCACTCGCGTGTCTGTATATTGTGGTCAGTCATTACTACCTGGGTACCCGATGGTAAGAGGAACCGGAACGGAAACGACTGCGCGGAGTAGCACCTAAACGATGCGTTCATCTGAGTTGCGATACAATCGCGGGTGAAGCCACAATGCGAACTGTACTGCGTTTGCTTATACTCCATATAACGTCTACTCATTATCACAGCAATCGCCATCCTGTGGTTAACGCCGTCCGCGAAGATCAACGTGTGCAAGCAACCTAAACCATTGCTACCATCATCAGCAGTGAACACACCACGTTGTGATCAGTATGTGGTGCCCGTAAGTCAGCTTGCACGTTTTGGCCTCAACCCAGCCAGCAGTGGTGATGACTGTAGCCCCAATTATGGGCATACCGAGAGGAGGGCAAGAGCAGCCCGTGCGCGAGTGGAGCGGGGGAGGCGGCAGCCCCCCCCCCCCGCAGCCCCAGGGCCAGGTGTGAAAATTGCACGCGCTCTAGCACTCTCTGGTCATAGGTCGTCATGATTGTGCCCAGATGCCATATACGAACCTCTGAAAACCCCATAGTCTTGAGCGTGCGTCTCTAGGAAAGAATGTGTGTGGGAGGACGCAGGGGCTGCAGACTTTGTCCCCTTGTAACCGGTACTCTTTACATATGAGCGTTTTGTCGCAACTTTTGTGTATTTGCTCCTTCCTATAGAAGTGGCGATATTACACAATAAGTTAAAAGCGTCTCCAACGATGATAAGGCGAGTCATAATGTTTGCCATACAGCCGTGACGTTCTTTGAGTAAACCTACCTCAAGGAAGTCGTAGTTGCACGCAGCATGCTGTTCGATATCAACATCAACGATCACAATAGAGATGACAGAACCTTGTGAAACCTTTATGGTCCAGCTGCAGTCGGCGTTGTGACCATAGGGCTGCGGGTAGTTGGGCGACGTGATGTGGCCCGACGTACCGGATGCAACGCCTCCGCAACCTGTGCACGCAGAACAATCCCAATGGCATGTTGACGTCGAGAGTCGCCGTTTTTTTTTGAGCAGATACTGTTCAAGAATCACAAGTTCAAGAGGGGGAGCCGCATTCCAAGTGGAGTGGACGCGTCAACACCACATACGTTGAGAGTAGGGTTAGAAGGCTGGGATACATGTACAACATACTCTTCCAGCTCTTGCAATATTTAAAGGGGTCTATTGAAGCCAATATCGTTATGTTTTCCTTTTGTCGAGTTGATCGAAACTATCCCCAGTCCTAGCCTGCAGCCCGCAGCATCACAAATATGCGTACGCACATTACGCCTGTCAATCTACTCCCAATTATTACTATTATTCTTTTAGTTTTTCCTCCGGCACAATACAACAGGTCTATTTCTGTGACTTCTGTGTGTCAGATTGTATTTTCAAAGTGTTGTTGATAGCCATGCACTTGCTGCTTGCCAGAGCGCACTAATTAACAGTGTCTATGGTGTTGATATATCCAAGACTCTTTTTGGGGTGGCTCTCGCCAAACTTTTAATGAAACCGCATTATCTTCGCTGTGCTTACCTACCTGGTCTTAATGAATCGTTTTCACTGAAATAGTTCGCGAACCGTACCCCTGAGAGCCAATAGAAAGAGGGAGTGGCTCAGAATGGAATCCTCTGGTTGGGCAGCGGTAAACGCTCTCTACTTGTTCCTGTACGCCTACCCGTTACGTGAAGGTCTTACGTTCTCTGCATCAAACCTTCACACTATGCGGCGTTACTGAAATACAGGTTCGAGAGAAACGTACTTGTCGTCATAGGGAAACCCCCCGTTGCTCACCAGTAAGCGCCGTGTCGTAGCTGACCTCGAATCCCGCGCCAGACGTAGAGTCGTCGCTCACGAAGCGAAGTCGGAGAACGTTGGTGTAGGAAATGAATCCCTGCGGTGGTTCTCGCGCGCAATATTGGCCGGCAATCGGAGCTGTGGGGTCTCCGCCATTTCTAAGCAGGCAGGGTAAAGATATTGACTATTACAAAATGTATAACACGGTTAGAAAAGTGACCCAGTAATGCAAGGAGTCCAATAAGTGACGCCTGGTGGGACGTCTGCAGAAACGCACAACCAAGAATCATGGAGAGCAGCTTTTGGAGTAAGAGGGACTTGCCAGAAGGATAGCCCAGCAGAAGACCTTCCAATATATCACGGAAGAGAGATCTCTTCAGCAGTCGTTTGTGCCCAATAGAAGACGGGATTTGTTAACGGAAATATTGGCCGCTCTTTTTATCCGTTTGCTTATAGGAACACAGCCGACTGGAAACAGAGAAAGCCATGATCGCTTTGGGCCACGATCCTATACTTCAGCACTTCTTCCTGCAATAGGTGAGGCCTCCCTCGATATGCTGATGGGGTATCATTACACTTCTTCTCTGCCCGTCGCTTAATGATTGTAACTGATTATAAAGTATTAAACTACGACGCTAATGATGTGGTTGAAACTTCAGCGTAGTCAAGAGCGTGCGTATAAATTTATGAAAGTAATAAATATAACTCACATTCCGAGTGTGCCGCCTACATGAAGGATGAGCTAGACTTGAAATCTTTATGCGGTCTCAGAAGTAAGGGTCACAATTAGTACGTTGGCACCAGACTTTCAAAACGGGATAATGTTTAGTCATGGCAGGAGTCATGTTTTAGTCATGTCATGTTTTGTCATGGAGGCATCCTATTGAACAGTTGCGTATCCGATCCTCACGCACGTTGGGTTTCTTGGAGCGCACGTTGTATTCGGCACCAGCAGAAGTTATATTACTATCATAGCAAACTTTAGTACGCTCTAAACTTGAATATGCGTCCGCCATTTTGAGTCCTTATCAACAATACTTGTATGAAAGACTAGAAAGGCTCCAAAATAACGCTATGAGATTTACGTTCAATATACGCGATCGTAAAACCGCTATGACAGAATGGAAAATTAAGTACGGAATCCCCTTGCATGCAGCGCGTCGTAGGGTATCTAGGTTAGCGTTAATATTTAACCTCTATCACTCTAGTTCCCAGTGTGTATCCTCGGCTCACTTCTTTTGAGGCCGTGTCGATCATTCTTGCAAGTTACTACTCAAAAATCAGCACTACGTATGCCCACAATTTCTCAACTCTACAGCTTGGAGTCTCAGAATGGAATTCGCTTCCCGTCGAATTAGTTTCAATTACTGATGTTGCGAAATTGAAATTGGCATGCGAACAGCTGTTCTTTTGAAAACTGAGTGTACATTTCCGGTATGCAATTTTTGCGCGTACACTGGTATACAGGGTGCTCCAGAAAACGTGCCATTGAATTTTAGTTAAAGAACTACGCTACCTAGAATCATGCGGTCAAATGCATTTGTGATTATAGGGTTGTTGTCACCTCCTCGTCATGTGCATGTCATGTAAGCTAACTTTAATTATATAAATTTTTGCGGAGCTAACTCAAAAATTTGCCAAGGAAAGGTCACTTTTTGTACCCCGTCAACATGAAGAGGGTGCCGAATTTACTCAAATTCATGATACTTGACATTCATTCAGAAACTATTCAGGTGATATTCAGGATCTATGCTATCGGAAAAAAAGCCGAACATCATGCTTTTCGGAGCACTTGAGTAAAACGCGCGAGGACTTTTTGAGCGCAATCGCTGTTGGTTCGACGAAAGGAGGTTGGAACCGAGTCCACAGAGTGATAGTATAAAAACTGACAGTTCCTGAAATTAATGGAGGGAAGGTATGGTCCTAGGCGGAGCCGCACGCGATAAGCCATGTTTGTGTTATCTCTTTCTACCATGCCGGTGTTGGCTGGGTTTCCAACTTTCTTTCGTCGGACTGATAATGATTTCGCTGAAAAAGTCATTCCGCGCAATCCTCTGCGAGCTCCGTAGAGCATGATTTATTTTCGGCTGTCTTTTTCGACATGATAGCTCCTGTCAATTATTATTAATTTGACTAAATTTGGCACGCTCTTCACATTGGTGGGGTAAAAAAGTGGCATTTACTTGGCAAATTTCAGAGTTCAGTTCGCAAAAATTTACATAATGAAACTCCGCCTACATGACATGCACATCAGCATGTGGCAAAAACCTAGTAAGAACAAATGCCGTTGACCGCATCATTCTATGCGGAGTAGTTTTTTTTATTAAAATTCAATGACACGTTTTCTGGGACACCCTGTATATGAATGTTTCGTAAATTATTGTTGTTCTCTATTTCTTCTTTTTGCTCTTTGTAATCCTCCTTATGTAATGCCCTTTGGAAAGGGTCCTTTAAGTTTAATAAATGAAATGTCTTCATAGTACGCATTTTTCTCAGCTGGTATACAATCGGAGGTGCACAGCGTATTTGGAATAACGTTTCTTACACTCTTAAAAAAAGGGTGTAGTTTAACTCCCTTTTGGAGAGGACAATTACTCTCAACAAAGAAGTCTCCTCACTCCCTCAAGGGAGTAATATTACTCTCCAGTGGGGGGTTAGGTCGCGTCGCCACGTATGTAGCTGTTATTGTTGTTCCCTTCATTATACCGCTTTTTTTGGTCCTTTCGAACATTTTTCATTCATTCCAGTCCTTTCAATCAAAACCTCGACTTGCCACACCTTCGATTCATGAATCTTTTTACAGAACGTTTACCCGTTCATGGGTATCCGGGGATGATGACACAAGCGTTTGAAAGGTAACGTACCGTATTTCAAGATAGTCGTATCTGCAGGGTGGACCTTCAAGGTCGAACGTGGTGAAGTTAAGCCGTATCTGCTGTCCTTCCGGTGCGTGAATTATCCAGGAACAGTCACGTCTCGAAGGGTAGGAGCCAGGAAAGCCCGGCGACCGGATAACGCCTTCAGACAGATAGTAGTCGCGACCACAGACTGCATGGAACAGACACTGGTTAACATGCCGCTCTTATACAAAGTATGAACGTCATTTACAGGGTGGTCCACCAACCATGATGGAAATTCATAGCGAAAAACGTAGGCCCCGGAGAGACATGCGGTCAAGGGATTTATTCTGCCAATAACTCTTTCCACATATTGGTAACATTTTTTATTTCATTTCAATTGAAGGAAAGTTAATTTCTTGAATTGAACTCCGAAATTTCCCAAGGCAACCTAACGTTTTCTTTGCGGAAATCGGTTCCCCGAGGTCATTTTACTCAGTATAGCACATTATCTCACTCGTAATGCAATGGCAATTGCCGAAATAAATTCGCCGAAAATCCGTAGAAATGAGACTTGGCTCCGCCTCTTTTTTGACGGCTCGTAGTTTGAGCGCAAAGCTGCGAAGAAAGGAGGTCACATTACCAAAGTGCAAAGTTGGGGTAGAGGTCACATTAACAGGCCACACGAGGGGGAGAGGGTTACAAGCCGTCGGGTGACCTCATTTTTTATAAGATAGCTCTGATTCCCGCACTCACCGCGTGTGTTTGTTCCGTGGGTAAGGCTTGTCACCCTTTCCACACTGGTGTCGCATGTCAATGTAACCTCCTTTCTTCGCAGCTTTGCGCTCAAACTACGAGCCGTCAAAAAAGAGGCAGAGCCAAGGTCTCATTTCCACGGATTTTCGGTGAATTCATTTCAGCAATTCCCATTGCATTAAGAGCGAGATTATGTGCAATGCTGAGTAAAATGACCACGGGGAACCCATTTCCGCAAAGAAAACGTTAGGTGGCCTTGGAAAATTTCGGAGTTCAATTCAAGAAATTAACTTTCCGTCAATTGAAATGAAATAAAAAATGTTACCAATATGTGGAAAAAGTTATTGGCAGAATAAATCCCTTGACCGCATGTCCGGGTCCTACATTTTTTACTATGAATTTCTATCATGGTTGGTGGACCACCCTGTATACATGGTCTCCACTCCTACAAAGTGATATTGCACTCCGCGGTATTCGCCTTTCTTTCACCGAAGCAATCATGGCTAACATTTAGGGTTTCCGTAATAGCTTCGTGTGTACGCTTAAGACATGGCGATCGTGGAAAATATTAATCTCTCGTTATGTTAAGAGACATTGTGCTCCGTCCTTCAAGTTGATGCCACAACATGCCGATAGGATATCACAGCGTGCAAGCGAGGAATGTCTTCAAAAATTTAGGTGCAAACTACGACGGTGTTCACAAGACAAGGACTACTGCACATTTGCATATCAAAATTCCGGGACGGACATTTAACGCACGTGCGGGCTTCAGGATTTGGTAAACGTGAAATTGTAGAGTCTTTCCAATCTGCCATCTCGTTTTTGCCCGAAATCCCCAAATTAAAAAGTTAATTATTGAACTTTAAGATAAGAAGGCAAAAAGAAGGCGACGTCACGTTGTGAGTAAATCAAAGCGTGATATTAAACGGTAGGAGCAGACATGGTAAGCAAGACTTTCACTCACGAGACAGCACTCCTCCAGGTTACCAAAGGAACCCGGTAACCTGAAGGAGTGCAGTCTCGGGCACGAAATTATTGCGCACCATGTGTAGATAAATAAGTAGCTCCAACCGTTTAATATCACTCTTGAATGAATTCTGGGTAATTCTAGGTCTTCTGCCTGGACAGTTTCGAACACGTGCGGGAGGGGGGGGGGGGCGTGTAATATGTTGACCGACCTAACCTGACCCAACCTGCCTGAGGTTAGGGGAAAACCGGGCTCTATGGCTGATGCGTAGGAATACCACAAATGACACCCGTCGAGATCTAGTGCTTTCTTTGTGCATTCTTGGCAACGAGCGAGAGGGAGCAGGCGAAAAGCATGCTGGGAAGAGTACGAGGTGTGTGTAGGTTATCGCAGGTAATACGCCGTGTTCGGAGGAGCCAGTTCATGCCGTCATCAAGGCACGATGCCTTACATTTTCGTCGTGCGAGGTATTGCCACTAGGCCTATCAAATGTACAAAAACCGTCTGCGAAAGCTACCACGGCCCGACCCGATCTCGACGTGTGACGTCAACAAACCGGCGTGGCGTCAGGCCTGCGAACGTGACGGAGTCTCGTCGATTTCCCTCGTTCCTTTACGCGCTCTTTGAAGGAGCGGAGGGTTTCGAGAAGGAGTACAGATAAACGGACCTCTTTCCGCGCCCGCGTTACAGGTGTTTCCTGCGTTTGTCGTTCCGTCAGAAAAGCTAATATTTTATTTGTGAAAAACGTAATATAGGGAACAGGTTTGGGGAGTTGCCACTCCGCAGTTTTTTTTTGTTTTTTTTTTTAAATTCCGTGTTAGCGCCGCGAAGCAACTGTGGCTATGAGCGGCGTATAGACGTGGACAGATGAAGAGAGGACAGCAGGAAGGAGTGGGGGACAGGGGGGTTAGTATGCGTCCTGGGCCGACTTCAAGGGGAACTGTGCCGACATTCGTCTAGAAAGTCTTCGGAAAACCCAGGGAAAACCTCAGACAGCACAGCCGGTGACAGGATTCGAACCCGTGTCACCTCCCAGTCTCGGCGTGGAAAGCGATCACTCTAACCACTATGCCACGGGAGCTGGTACACTCCGCAGTTGGAATGATTCCGGAATCATTCCAGACTTAGCAGAGCCCGGAAAGGAATTAGAATTGAATGGCGGAAACAGTCCTAGGAATGGGAATGGAATGGAATGGAATGGGAATGGAATTGGAATGGAATTGGAATGGAATTGGAATGGAATTGGAATGGAATTGGAATGGAATTGGAATGGAATTGGAATGGAATTGGAATGGAATTGCCTGGGTGCCCTGGTGGCAGTTTCGGTTTCAACGTGCCCGTTTCTGCCCTCACACCCTTTGGACGTCACCTGCAAACGGTCAAGAGTGAAAATAACCTTGTCTTTGTGCTTTTTCCGTGCTCGGTAATGTCAATCTCTTCTAGCACTGCTGGACCTGCCAGTATGCTTACCAGTCCTTTTCTCTTATTGAGGAAATTAACGGAATGGAATTGGGTTATTGCCAACCCATTCCAGGAGTGGGAACTTACCATACCTTCTCATTCCGAGGAATTGAAAGGAATGGAATTTTTCGCAAATGGAATTGGAACGGAACGGAATGGAAGACCCTATTCCGCAACCCTGAAACAATTCAGTTCCCCTTTAGCAAGTATTAATCGGAACTTAGCGACGTTTTTTTTTTTTTTTCAGTTTCAGTTTGCACATATTTCTTGCAGACTTCTTTGAGAAGTTCGATACTGACGCTATCAAAGTGAGAAGCGACAATGAGGGATCAGATGGAAAGGAACGGGTAGTGCAAATGCGATACACACGCGTCGCAGCTGATGCCTTACCCGCCATTCTTGAACACATTCACTGCACATGCTCCACCAGGTTCATACGAACCAGTATATTGAAGAGGACAATATGCACGTACGGGAGAGCATTGCTCTGCGCGTTCTATTTGTGGCATCAGACCATAGGTGGGGATTAACGCGTTACAAAGTAGTGCGTTACCGGTAACGCGTTACATTCGATTAGTGAAATATGGTAACGCATTACATTTGGGAGAAAAGTAATGAGTAACGTAACGTCATTACATTTTTAATAACTAACGCGTAACGGCGTTATGCGTTACTGCGTGTTCGGGAACATTGCTTCAACGTCTAAACTGGAATGCTTGAGCGAGGACCGTGCCTGCAGAATCCGGGAAAATTCCAGATTTTTTCTTCGTCTTCAACAATGACAAGAAGGTCACAGACATCCACGAAGAGCGCAAAAGAAGGGTTATTGACCTACCCTGGTTGAGATGTCACCTTTGTTTACCACCTCTGTTTTTCACTCCATTTTTCGGACGAATGGGGCAAAAGCGGCAGAAAAATAGCCTCTACCTGAACAAGTAACAAAGTACCAAGGGATTGGCTGTTTGGATTTGTACTGTCTGAGATAAAAGGTCACCGTCGCTATCAACCTTGACAAGGAGCACTCACTGGTCATTAGGCGTCCTCTCAGCCCAACGGGCGAAGCTCACAGATGAAAATTTTGGACATCAACTACTTCTGCGTTGCAATAAATCGCACATGTAAGTTATGTTCATGCGTGACCCTTGTTTGTGCCCAACATTGCTTGTATTGATTTGCGGAATGCACTTATGTGACTCAACCAAAAATGGTACATATTATAAGCAAAACCTCATGAAGTAATGCAAAAGTAACGGCATTACTGATCAGAAGTAACGGCGTTAGTAACGCGTTACCTACTACCGCAACAGTAACGAATAACGTAACGCGTTACTTTTTGAAAAAGTAGTGAGTAACGGTAGTGCACTACAAAATAAAAGCAACTTCCCCACCTATGCATCAGACCCACGGAAGAGACCAATGGATTACGTGGCCTCGTCTGCTAGAACTTACTGCTGCTGGCGTTGACGAAGTCGAAGGTGGAGAGGAAGCCATCGTGTGCTACGCTGGCATCTGTCTGGAAATTGACGAAGAGAGTCTCACCCGTCGATATGAGCGCCGGTGGAATCTGCGTCCCACAGTACCTGCATGTTTCAAGCCGCATCATGAGGAAGTGGTGGCAAACTCGTTTCGTATACGTACGAAAAGAAAATGGAAAGAAAGGACGAAGTAAAATTGCATGGGGAGGTGGACATGTATCGCACACGCGCTATGTGGAATGAAAGTTTTTTTTTTTTAAGTAACTTTCTAATTAATCGTTCCATACAAGTAACTTGATTATTGCTCATAACTGGTTCAATTGCTGCTGCTGAAGATTACGAGTGTAGAGAATAATATCGAGACGTTGACTCCAGCTATTCCACAGCGATTATGTAAAGATTGAAAGCAAAATCGTAAAATGAGGTCTTGTAAGACATTAAGAAAATATATGAGTGAGGATCATGTAAATCATCCAACACTTTCATGGCAAGGTCTAAAAGATTCTGACAAGGGTTCCTGGAAATGCCTCTTCGTGCCTAATATTGATCGACTATGACACCGGTCTCCTCTCTACCCTCTGATGAGCCTGCGCTGTGCCAGGTATATTTCTATGTTGTTGTTTTGTTGTGTCTTAGAGTTCTGTCGACGTCATCTCGCTGACTCCACTGACAGTCGACCCATATTCAGCCTCGTTCATCATCTCACCACCAGGACACATCTAATGCAGAAATATTGTGTTTTGCGGTAGTTTGCCGCACCCTATGTGGCGATGGAATTTTCCCACTCATCGTCACTGTCTTATATGTTGTCGTTGTTGTTGTCATTTCCCATGTATGATATACTGAATTAGCGATTACAAAATTATTTACTCATTATTGGTGACTTACTCAGTTAAACATTACTCACTGTTAGCGCTATTTTGCTTAAGGTTAATATAAGAACGCAATATAAGAAAGAAAAATGTATACGTTCCAGACGTTTCAATCGCGGCCAACTGCAACCTTCAGGAAAATCATTTTTATGCATTGTTCGACTGGACCGTCGACGTATGTCGACCAAAAATTTCTGGTATGCTGGGCAGTCGAGCAACATGTACAGGGAGCTACGTTGTCTCATGTAACTAATCACAGTGGAAACATACGATGAAGCTCCTTTCTAACGCCTGTGGAAACGCCTATGAATCGAGCAATCAATAAATGTTCTAGTTGGTTATGTGCAATTAAATAATTAGTTAATTAGTAACTATAGTAACTATTTATTGAATTAGTTAAGTATGTAAATAATTTGAAAATTCTGCGATCCAGTGAGTGTCCTTTCACCAGCCCTGTGGAGGAACTGCTTCGTGTTGAAAACATCAGCTCTCAACCCCAGGTGTCTACATCTACTCATCAGTGGTCACTACACCGCGAGTACGGGTCATCACAGCATGAGATGCGATTACCGTAAGTCACTCTGGGACCCGGTATCCAGAGACGAGGAGGGGGAGCATTTTCCTTTCTCTCTCTCCCTCTCTCTCTAGGAAGGCCCGAGCTATTTTTCTATGTCGTATTTATAAAAGAACCGCGCCGCATTATGGGAAGTTGAACATATTGCAAGATGGCTTGACGCATACTTCACCGATCGCAAACTCTTTGACTAATTGATTATTTAAAAGAAAACCAGGGAGAAATTGAACTTGTCTCCTGACTAGTTCTGCTACTCCCAAAACAAAACAACAACCTACAAACAACCAAAAACAAACAAAGTACATTCCCCAACCCCAACAATTAGTGTGTTAGTACACTAGGTGCAGGTGAATAAATATCACTAGAACATGCAGAGAAACAGATCCACACTAATGCAGAGATACACACTAATGCAAAGATACACACTACAAATACACACTACAAAGATACACACTGACACGAGGCACTCGCACAAAATCCTAAAATATGAGTTCCATGCCGCAGCTCACAAGGAAGTTCTCAAGTGCCGCGAAGGCACGGGTGAAAGTGCTCGGACTGTGGGACCCAAGAAAGCAAACTCTTTATCGTGCTGTTGGTAGATCCAATTCTTTGCAATTACCTGGTCGGTTGGTTCATTTTGTTGGTTCATCGGATTTGTTTCCGCATTAACATACACAATTGCAATTTCAAACGAAACAAGTAAAATATTTACCTTCCTATAGTATGACCGGAAGAGTCAGCCACTTGCACGTAGTCGTATTTGCAGTCGCCGGAGGACTCCAGGATAAACCCCGTGAATGTGAGGCGCACAACAAATCCCGGTGGCGCTCGGAGTATCCAACTGCACCGGGAGTTATGGGGATACTGACCCTGCTGTGTAGCTGGACTTTGAAGGGTTCCAGCTGTTGTGAGCACGCCTCCACAGTCTGCACGTTACAGGAAACGATCGTTAACACGGTACACCGCAGAGAAAAGGTTTCGGTACATTGAAATTCACATTCAGCCGGAAAGTACGGTTCGGGAAGGTTAGTAGTGTGGAGAATGAACAGGAATGTGCTCTAGTTCCTCAACAGTGCCGCAGCGGCTGTAGTGGGCTTTCCATGGAATGTATATGTTTCACATTGTAATCACACACATGCCTCTCTCGTTTGGACTCCCGAGCCTTCGACATCACGAAACTATTAGGTCCTCCTTCGTCCGACAAGGCGCTAAGGGCACTTGAAGACTTTTTGCATGCAACCGGGCTTATGGACATCCTATGACACGGTGAATGTGTGATGTGTCCTGTGTGTGCCCCCGGTGATTCCGCCACTTTACTCTAACTTGGGCGCAGCTCTTGAACTTTTGACCTACATGTTGAACTCCATTATCATCTCTGTTCGTCTCTGGACATCATCCTTTTGCGTTTTCATCATCTCATCATCGGATTGAACTTTCTGTATTAAGTGTACTGGGGTAGCCAGTTTGACTTCGTCGAAACTCACATCCCAATTTTTTTTTATCTATCTGGCGAGAAAAACTACATAAGTGGTGGAGCCACAAGGAGAAATTATCCGTTCTGCGTGCTCCGTACTTGCGTGCTACCAATTTACAGCGACCGAGACTCTACCTCTGGTTGGCTAGGCTGCAGACCTTAGTCGTGCGCACGCTGTATTCGAACTGGGAGTGAGAAGACATGTGCCACTGGAGCTGGACATCGAGATGTTCGACATTAGTAATCTTTAGACCTGCCCCTTACCTGTGGGTATGGTCGTGTAGTTGGCGTAGAATCCCTGCCGGTGTACAGAGTGGTCAGAGTGGAAGACGAGGTACAGGTGGTTCAGGGTTGAGGTGATGGGATCAGGAGGGGTGCGTCCGCACAGTTTGGCTATTTCATTCGTGCCGTTCGTCGATGGTTCCCACACCTGTGTAATTATAATAGTAGGTCTAAGTGAACCCTCCCTCCACAAAAGTTTCCAAGTTCGCCTCAATATCCGAGTGCCATATGACGTGTCAACAACAACTCCAGTATTGGCGTGCGGTATTTCGTGGATGTGTTTAAATGGTGGGCATCGAATGACGCTGTTTTGTGCCGCTTAGCCTGCTGCGCACAGACTAAGGCTTTCTTAGTGTGGATGATGGTTATGTGATAAAGAATAACAAGAGGGATGTAAGTCACGACGAAGTTGAACTGGCTACCCCAGGACGCTTACGCAGAGAAAATACAAGCAGATGAACGAATTAGAGTCATGGTGTTCAACACATGTGAGTGTATAATGGTGGAAACACACGGCACATATTCAACAAGTCAGAGAATGTTCATCAGCGCCTTTTCAGACGACTGGGGACACACTCGACACGAGATAGGCTGGCCTGTACAACTCCTCTACAACGCCACACTTACTACAATCAAAGAGTGACGCTTGTATGGAATTCGAGCGAATTCGTACTGTGTTCTATTATAATAGAAGTCAGTGTGCGTACGTACTCTTGTCCCCTTATAAAGGGACAAGAGTACACAGTTTTGACTAACCAAGAACTCGCACCACGTCCCATTCTTGAACCTCGGTGATGTGGCCACCACAAATGTTGACCTCAGTCTTCACATTTGCCTGTCGCGGGACAAGTCTGAAGTCAGCAGGCTCCGATATTTGGAAGAGGGGTACGTTTTTCTGCTTGGCACCGTCCTTATCGCAGGCATCGCATTTAGGTATTGCGTTTATCATTTACCCTAGTGGGTACAGGGTTCAGTGGTTGTTACAGTCCGTTACAGTCAGTTACAGGGTGCAGGGCACAGGATGCAGGGTTCCTGTGGTTGTCTGGTCCGTCGCCGGGCTTCTGCCGTTGTCGCAGGACCCGCAGCGCACAGGCGAGCATGTCATTTACTTCCTGCTTCTACGTGCTGACATATCTGTTTGCCATCCTCGGGCATACGCACTCGTATGAGTGGCGTCCTGAAGGCCGATAACTAGATGCTGACGTGTGAATATATAGACCAACTATACATTAGTATAACTTTTCGTATAAATATCTGACTTTACACTCCATCTCTTCAATGCCGCAGGATCATCTACAGGCAGCACATCTGCGGACACTGCAAGCGCGCATTTGCTCTGCTGCTCCTACTTTCCACATTTCCCGTTCCCTTGCCGTCCTCTCTACATCTGTCCACGTCTGTACGACGCTCATAGCCACAGTTGCTTCGCGGCGCTAACAGGGGATTTTAAAAAAGAATCCGTTCCCTTTCCACGCTTTCTGAGCGCTATCTCTCTCTGTAATGGACGAGACCTACACTTCACTGCTACTGCTTCAAGACTCGCTGCATTGATCCCAGAGCGCTAGCTTTTGTCGCGACTGCAACGCCCTCATTCTGCGTTCAGGCGGCCCAAAGACGTTGTGCATAAGAGCGTAACAATAACATCGCTACCTTGACGTAGTCGAATTGGCAGTGGCCAGATTCCTCAATGTCCAGCATTTGAAAGGTAAGTTGTATGACGTTGTTCAGTGGAACTTCGATCGAGTAGTTGCAGTTTCGGTTCCCTTGGTACTCGTTCGGGTAGCCAGGTGACGTTAGCGTGCCGTTCAGATCCGTGTAGCGGCCACCGCAGGCTGCGTATAGAAAAAAGAAAAAAATAGAAGCATAAGCAGCAGATACAACACACGAAATCGCTTTAACAGCACTCCGAATGCTGATAAACTTATAAGTATGGCGACATGGACCTGTTGGGGGATATTCATTCTTGACTGCCGACGCCACTCGTTGTATTCATTTCGTCCGTGTCCTGTAGCTCCGGGAGTCAAGAATGAAGTAATGGCGAATGCAAAATTCCATTACATTTTCATCGAGGTGTCGGCACTATTAGCCACCGTGTTCGCTTTGCTTTTTGCCTGTCCAAATATTTTAGTACCAGACGGTTCGTACAAATTTCATAATTCGGTATAAAAAACGTAACCGACGTGACAGCTAATGTGACGTATATTGGCGTCAACACCACCCGTGTGGAAAAAAAGGCACACACACACACACACACACACACAGAAGTTTGCATAGGTTATACTTTCAGCCCTCTAACGGTAAATTTACATACATATAAATGTTGTGTCATTTCACGACAGCTATGGTTGTCGTGCTTGCTCGAACCTCCATGCACAAGTGTACTATATGCGACCATTCTCTAAGTGCTTCTCATGTCGCATGTATGAAGTGAGCCCTTGACGGCGCCTCGTACTCACACAATTTAAGAGGTACAGCACACACCTGACTGCATCGCATTCCTGACTCATGCGCCAATACTGCTAGGTTCACACTGAATACCAATACCGATAACGGAGAACAATAGCAACACATTGGGATCGCATGAGGCGTAAACAGCAGGGCAACACCAATTTGAAAAAAAACAAAAACAAATCTGGACACACAACAACTACACGGAATTTGTCACGTATAATACCTGCGATGTAAACGGCGTTGAAACCCCGATGTGCGTTACTGCCGTCACTCTTGAAGCGCACGAACATTCGACTCCCCGAAGACTTGATGTGCTGTGGCCCAGTGGAGCCACAGAAGCGGCCCTTCAGTTCGCTACTGTCATCCGGTCCGTCAAATATCTACAGAAGGAGAAACACGGTTAGAAAAAAAAAAGAAACTACGGAAAACATCAGCCCTTGACACAGCAGTAACTGCACCAGTTTACGGGGATCTCACCTCCACATAGTCCCATCGACATGACCGTCCGGATTCCAACTCGAAATCCTCGAATCTCAGCTCCACGCGTTCATTTAAAGGGACTCTGATCTCCCATTCGCAAACGATGTTGTGATTGTAGCTCTCTGGGTAGTTGGGCGAGGTAAAGCGTCCTTTCGTTCCAGACAGCAGACCACCACATCCTGGAACACCTGCGCAATGTACAATTAGTTAACTGTAATCTTGATTCACAGAAAGCATGGTTGAAATAAAGAATCTAGGTAGGTCCGATGCCGTACACAAAACGGCACCGCAGTAAACCTCACGAAAGAAGGTACTTAAAAGGAGACTCCGGGATAATCCGAAACTATCATAATGGCTGTGTAAATAAGTTGGATATACTCTTCCGAAATGAGAAGTACAGTTGGTTTGGCAATCGGGGACTCGTTAGTTGCGAAAAAGAGCTGGCAAGCTCAAAACGAAACCGAAACTTCTGAAGGTTGCCTCTAGTACCTCCTGTACCATGCGTGACGTCATCGGTAGTCTCGTGGTGGCCACCGGCTGTTTTTCGGCCACGCGCTTTGTAACTTCCTCGCGTAACAACTTCTCTACTGAACTTCGTACTCCACCAACTTCTCGTGTAATCGAAACGCCCGGGGGGTATTCTCGATGGTGTGCACATCGAAGGCCTGTGTTAGGAGCTACAGGTAAGCTACTTGTGCGAGAACGCATGGTGTTCGTCGTACAATCCGCCACTGACAAGAAAGGTAAAATTCATATTGAGAGGTACCTTTTAAATGCTCCTGCAATAATGAGAAGGGTATTCCGCATGCCTGTTCCCGGACACGTCCTGAAGTTTCAACACATAACGGGTGTTGACGATTGGCGCGGGACATGACGTATCTAAGCGACTTGGGCCATGCCTCGGAACTGATCGAGAGAACTCGGCCGCAAGAGGACGCGCAATGGAGGGGCAAGTGAGCGGACATGCTATATCATTACGTTGGAACACATGTCGCTTCCGTATGCGTCACAGACTGCGATTGGGTAACACTGTGAGACAAATACTGCACCGGGAACGGAAGCGTAGGTGACATGGAAGCCACTGTCCGTCTGGGAGTCATCACTGTGGAAGTGCAATAGGGCCAGGTGACCTGCCGTCATGACAGGCGAGGGAATACCCGTACTGCAATAACTGCCAAGCAACTGGTCATTCTCGGAGGCACCGTCGTAGATCTGCGTGTGGACAAAGCGTTAAGAATTTCTCTGGTCTGTAGAGGACATAAACGTCAGCGCCATGGTGTTATCGGTTTAATGAGCCACGTTTGCGGAGTGTAGTCATGGACATGGTAGAATGCGCACAAAAAAAACACGGACTAGAAGAAGACAACAAGAGCGCAACTCACAACTCAATTTTAATGTGACCAAAAAACACACACTGCGCACACGGCGACGTCACCTACGGAAGCAACAGCATCAATCCGAGTCATCCCATAAAGAGATTAGCGGATTCCATACGCTGCTATCAAGGAAGAAAATCTCTCTCTCCGATAAGGTTACGCCTGACTGACGCACTTCACATCAATATTACTGATAGCGTAGGCCTCTACTATTTCACTAGTCAAGGCATTAGATGACACAGCAACAACAACAACAGCGTCTTGAAAAATCGGGTTGCACCCACATCTACTACAGTGCAGCGTCAGATGAAAAGAGGGTGTGTCACCCAAGGACGAAGCATGCTCTCTGAGCCTTATATTGACACACCGACCCGTCTGGCTTACATAAAATAGACCACGCGAGAGGGGGAATACTATATACCACATCTAAACCTACAAGGCACAAATTGCCTAACATGATTGACACCGCACATACGCTTCCGTGCAGGAGCCTTGAATATCACAGATAACCTGGTCAGCTTAAAGGGAGCTGAACACAGTACATTAACCCCAAAACGTTCCCCAACCTTCTTCAGGTTATCAGACACAGAGTGACAAGGAACTTCTTACGCCTTGACTCCCCTCCCTTGTCAGTACAAGTTTGATCCCTAGACACCAACAATAACGTCTTAAAGACACTCTGGAGGAGAGACACGGGGTACCCGTTCTGAAGAATGCGGTCACACTGCTTGAATGTACGCTTCAGCAACCTTGTGCAAGCATGACTAAGTAAGAGAGGTCTGAGGAGTCCTTGAGAGGGGTCCCAAGTTCTGTGTTCCTCCGAGGCTTCAAGCTCCAGAGTCGCTCACGTGGGTGGGCTCTATTGCCACACGCACTGAAGAGAACTTTTCTGATCGGTGTGTACAGGAGGGAGTTCATGCCTTGGAAAGGTCATCTACAAGTAGCAAGATAAGTGTCGATATTCAGACAGTGGTTCACTTTATTAGGACCTCGAACTTGGCCTTACTTACATCTGATAAAGAGGGAGGATTCGTAGTTATGGCAGAGTCCCCTTTTCAAGACCGGAAGGTCCTGCGCTTGTGAAGAATTTTAAAGACATGCAATCTTCAATGGTCAAGAAGATGCGCACTAGGATGCTCGGCCTTTGCGATGGAATGGAGCTTAAGGCGCTTGCTAATGGTATCAAAAAAACTGCCCAAGTTGTCTTTGGAGATCTTCTTGTCAGCCATGGCTCACAAGACAGTGTGCTACCTGAGGTCTATCGTGTCAGAGAGGAGCAGCTAGCAGGAGGTCGTCTCCCGGTGCTTACAGCGTCATCTCTCGGAGGTCGACCTCCCTGACCCGTTCCTGGTTCGTCGCTCAAGTGAGGTCATTGAAGGCATACAGGCCTTTGAAAAAGGAGGAGTGAGCCTAATATCTATTGACATCGAAGATCTTTACTATTCAGTACCTCCATGAACTGCTATTCAGGGTCACCAGGGGCCGCATTGAGGCACATGGGAGCGTGAAGTTCCAAAGTAGTTGTGGCACCACCGTTGAGGGTCTCCTGGAGATGTTTAAGTGCTATCTATCTTCTACGATTGTTGCGGATGGTGCTGGCTTCTATATGCAAAAAGAAGGGAATTTGCATCGGGTCTTCAGACGCGCCTGTACTGAGTAACGTTCTTCTAACTGAGGTTGACATTCAGTTGTCGGGTGTGTTACCCACAGCAGTGGGGGGCCAAACGGGCTTTCAGGTATGTGGATGATTATTTGGTGCTGTTGCCACTAGATGCTTTGGGGGAGGTGCACGTCTGTAGAGAACCGCACTCGACAGGTGATTGATGTGTTTCATCGCTTCGGTGCTGGCCTGAATTTCACGGGCGACGTCCACTGTTGAAGGGGATCTCAGGTTTCTAGATCTTAGGCTGTGTTCCAGTAAGGATCACTTGTGCTGTGGTTTTTCCTCCAAGGTCGAAAAAGGCGTTGCTGCCTTTTGAATCAGGCCATTCTAAGATTGTTAAAAGAGGAATTGTTAGGTCTTGTATTGTTGCAGCTCTTACTAAGTCATGCTTTCGCAAAGTTACTGAAGCGTACACTCAGCACTGTGACCGCATTGTTCAGAACGGGTACCCCTTGTCTTTGCTCCAGAGTGTCTGTAACACGTTTTTAAGGCTGTCAAAGGATTAAACTGGCACTGGCCAGGAGGGGGAGTCTAGGCGTAAGAAGTTCCTTGTCGTCCCGCATGTTCACTCTGTGTGTCATAACCCAAAGAAGGTTGGGAAACGTTTTGAGGTTAATATACTGTTTTCAGCTGCTTCTAAGCTGAGCAGGTTATCTGTGATGGCCACGGCTCATGCACGGAAGCCTATGTGTGGTGTCAATCATGTTAGGCCATTTGTGGCCTTGTTGGTTAGGTGTTGTCTGTAGTATTCCCCTGTCGTGTGGCCTAGAGGCCTCTCGCAGGCCAGAAGGGCCGGTGTGTCAGTATAGGGCTCAGAGAGCATGCTTCGTCCTTGGGTGGCACACCCTCTGGTCATCTGACCACTAGACACATCTAGACACCCGTCCACTAAGCGCCAAAGCAATACTGAATCAGTTTGAGGTAGCGAGCTGTCTTTTTCTTTTCTTTTTAATGCTCTCTGTTGAATTCCGTGTAGATTGCCCTAAACCTCTGCCGCTCACTCTCATATCGTTTCTATTAAAAGCTTTCAGGATTTGCCGACAGACTATGTGGCATCACTTTCTGGCCTTCAGCTTGCTATTGCGTGGTTCGTGGTTGGTATGTCCAGCCATAACCGAACACCACCAACAACAACTTTATTTTGTAGAGGATAATTAACGTGTTTCATCGCCAGAGTCGAGTCCTCTACCCCGTCGATAGCGATAACTTGGTTATGAGCCTCACACTGAGAACCTAAGTCCTATTGTAATTGTCCCATTTACCTTCAAGAAGTCGTAGTTGCAGTTCTCATGATGCTCTAATTGTAGCGTGGCGAAATGGAATTGTATTCGCTTCCCAACAGGTACTCTGACAGTCCAGAAACAATCCCTTGTAGACGGGTAATTGCCTGGGTAACCAGGAGACTGGACGGATCCCACGTCGGCTTCGTCTAGGGCTTTACCGCACACTACGAAGAAGTTTCGCGACGTGTATGTGTGAAAGCTTGCATTGTGGAAGCGTAATGCAGAAGATGAACGATGAAAGTCACTGAAAAGGTTAGCCAGCTGTAGGACTCGAACCCACATCTTCTGGATTACCGATCCAGGGCTCTACCAATTGAGCTAAGCTAACACGCCTCCCCAGCGACTTTCAAGGTGCGTCGTCTGAAGGGATAAACCAGCCACTCTTTCTCGCTCATTCTCCATTCACTCTCACATCTTTTCTCACTCATATACACACGTTCATACGACGGGATCGACGCAAGCGGCAAATCTTGAACATGAGAGAACTGATGTTTTGAGGCTGGAGCAACATAGAAGGGACAATTACATACAAAGACTCAAATTGCCTAAGAAATTAACTATGAAAGATGAAAGTCATTGAAAAGGTCATTGAAAGTCATTGAAAATTACGAGTTGTTTGAATTCTAGCGCTGGTATTAGCGATCAAAAATACGTGGCTCCTAGCTGCCTGTCAAGTACCTTACAGTACACTTCCTTCATTGCCCGGCGCCGACGATTCGTCGACTTCGATCGTTGAAGCTTGTGACAGATTCAGAGCGAATTTACATGTAAGGTGAGTCAACCTATTGGTGTTGACGGCCTCCTGCACGTGCTGACTTACGGTAGGACTGCGGATTTCGACAACCTGATGTTCTTTACCGTGCGCCAGGAACCTCAGACGCACGGTGCTGGAAGCAACGTTCCCGTCCCCCGTGACATACACACGCACGCTGGAGCTCCGAACATTGCTTTGGTGTTTTCAAAGCTATCAAGTGGCTTCGAAACGACTGTGTGAATCCAACAAGAGCAAAAAAGTGAAAAAGGGAGGACACATAGCGTGACTGGTGATAGAAGGGGTAGGTTTAATATCTACGCGCATGAGCCGAAAAACGAAGCACAGCGACTTCCGCGCAGATGTAAGGAGGTTCAACCAGCGTGTGGGGTTAGACCTTGAGTGCCGAAGGTGAACTGTACGCTAAGTGCAGGAGGGTCAAAATATTAAAAACTCTTGAGGTTCCTACGAACGATGTCAACAAACATCCCCTTTATCGCAACGTGAACCACTGCTTGGGAAACAGTCGATCTAGGGTCTCGAAAGACGTCTTTTTCTTCAACATTATGCTACCTGAGATACCTATGCTGAGATGATATGCTACCTTGAGATGTTGCGTTTCACTTGGTTTCGTTCTTGGTGCCAGTATGGGCACAGAAACAAGGGGGTGGAGACTCCATCACGTCACGAGCGTTTTTCTTTTCATTCTTTCTTCGTTTTTCTTTTTGTAAATTCCATTGCGGGGCAATAACGTACCGCAAGAGCGAAAATATTTCGCATGGTGACCCCTGGTGGATAACTTCTTGACAGACGAGGCAAGATTTCGAGCAGCGTTTAATGTCACCTCATTGTCCCTTTAAGTCATGACGAAGGCTATTATTGACATACAGAGACCGAACGCCGGAAGCATACATACAATACATGTTACTATATACACAAAGGCAATGCATCAGAACTGTCACGGTCCGGGGGTTCGTCGTGGAAAGTCTCGAAATCCCGGGACCGAAAGCAATGCCCCGGAAAGCCGGAATACCCAGGCAGAAATTCGGCAGGAATCCCAAGTGGATCCACTTGAAAAATAAAATGACACCACGGTGATTTTCAAGTGGACCCACTTGGATTCAAGTTCACCGTTTAGGAGGGATGGAGGGTGCGCTGTTAGCGACACACAACGGTTGTTTTCGGCATCGCTCGGGAGTGCCTGAGAAATGGAAGATACCGCTCCGCGTCACAAACCGTGAACCCTTCCACTCCCCCGAAACAGTGAACTTACCCGCTTCGGCCAGCCGCTAGGATAGGATGTCGCACCGAAGAAAAAGTTCGCCGCTGGAGTGCTCCGTAAACTTTTGTCTCAACCTCTACTCAGGACAGTTCCATGGAACAGTTCCGGCTTCCTTACCTGGATCGACAGCAGTCCAGTTGAGCGCAAAGCCTTCCCCAGCTACGGAGTGATCTGTTTTAAACCAGACTGTTATGACCGGGTGCGTCGAAGTAAGATTTTTGCCAGTCATGGTCGTTCCACAGTAACGCCCTACAAGGGGAGAGGACATCGTTTCTCCGTCGTGGATCTCGAGGAAGTCGAAGGCGCATTCATGGCCTTCTTCCAAGCTGAACTTGGTAAAAGTAATGTTGAGCACCTGTGTTTGGAAAGAGTTAGACTGCTCTAGGTTCGTTATAGTGGATGTAATGAACGCTCAAAATTCAAAAGTAAGGTTACCGCTTTCAATGAATAGACTAGGGCGATGGGGAAAAACGGGACACTGTGCGGAGCGCGACATTTTCTTTTGCTTGATGTCATCTATTTCAGGGATGCTCCCTTGAAGAAATTCGTCCTTCACTGTGGGGTAGCTCTACGTGTCGATTTTCTTTTATTTGGGATTTGTCGTGATTGGTCTATATGCGTTTTAAATGGAGTGTTTCCCTGTACGAGTTTCTTTGTTCACATGAACACTTCAGACCAGCTCCCGTGGCGTAGTCGTTAAGACGATCGCTTTCCACGGCGAGACTGGTAGATGATACAGGTTGAAATCCTGTCACTCGCTGCACTACTTGAGGTTTTCCATGGGTGTTGCGAGGACTTTTCAGACGAATGTCGGCACAGTTCCCCCTGAAGTCGGCCCAGGACGCATACTAGCCCCCCTGTCCCCACTCCTTCCTGCTGTCCTCTCCCATCTCTCCACATCTGTACGCTGCATGGTCATAGCTACAGTTGCTTCGCGGCGCTAACACGCAACACGAGTGTATTATGAGTAAAATGTGGCCTTTCAATACTTAGCGGGTGAAGACCCGCCAAAAAGGCGCGAATTTCTGCGTGTCTTTAGAGGAGTTTACCATGCCTACCCGAAGTTGAAGTAAGTTTGCGTTCTATTTCCTTAGGAAAACCTGGCTAGGCTTGAATAAAATACGAAAAAATAAGACAGCTATAACAGTCAACACTGAAATGGGTTAGGCATTAACCGCGGGGTACTTCATTACCTTTCCAAGTGTTGTGTGGATGTGCCAAACACAGTGCCTGCGATGCGCGTACGTATCTGCTGTCAGAGGGTACATCAGTGTGCCGTTGGAACCGCGAAGCGATCCGCCGCAGTCTGCAAGATAGAGAGAGAGATGTTCAAAACCCATCAAGCTACCTGGTGAGACACACGCTCAAGTTGGGTCGTATCCAAAAGTCTGCTATAGCCACATTCAAGAGAATGGATCTTTTTTTTTTTTGACCACACTTCTGCGCATGCTCTGTGACCCTGACGGCGTAAGAGAGTGTTCCCTACATATTCTATAGATGACACCAAGATGGCGCCGGTTGTGTTTTTGCCCGGGCCGAGCGTGTTTCGCTGGACAGCCGCTAGGATACAACGCAAGCGTGAAAAAGGTTCATTAGCGCTCCTGTCGCGACAGACATCCACATAGGTATTCGAGGCACTTACCCTGTCTTGGATGTTCGCAGTTGGTGCCTGTCCATTCAGCAGTGCAGGTACACTGGTACCCGTCCGCTCTGTTCACGCATGTGCCGTTGTTCTCACAGGGAGAACTATTGCAAGAATCCAAAATGGCGTCGCACAGTGGACCACTGTAGCCACTGCTACAGGAACAGTGGAATGTACTCTGACCTGTGGGAGTTGAGGTTGGCTGCAGAGAACCGCGCACCATCATTGTACAGTCGGATGATTGAATTAAATAAAACTTCGCATGAATTAATATTTTCACGATACAAGCACGCACAGTCTCTGTGCCTACAGGCTGTCGTTGTCCATCTGGTGAGTTTTCGTAGACAGTCACATAACCTTCAGTTAAATGAGATCAGGTTAATTTGGGAGAAATGTCTGCTAATCGTACCAGACAGAAACCATGCTGGCACGGATTTGGAGTGCACGGGTCCCTGAGACTGGGTCCGACGGGTTGCATCACTCCTGTGTTGTTAGGGGCAGGCAAGCAACCTGCAGGCCCGACGCCATGGCCCACGAACCCTGCTTGACACCGACATTCGCGGAATGTACCCGAGTGTTCTGCAACAGAAAACGAGGAGCTGTTTACACTGGGCCCCATAACATTTGCACGTAAAATAACGTTTGCACATATCAGGGCACTTACCGATGCAAATGGCGTTCACGCTACAACCTCCATTGTTATTGTAGCACAGACCGACATAACTACAGCGGACACCATCACCCGCGTATCCTGGAGAGAGGAATAGAAAATCGTGCGTGAGTTATGGAATTATGAATGACTGTGTGAACCTGTACGAGCGCAACAAGGAAGGGTGAAAGAACTGATGTTCTGAGAAGATGTGGGTTCGAGTCCTACAGCTAGCTAGCCTTTTCAGTGACTTTCATCTTTCATGGAAGGGTGGACGCGTTTCATTGGAAGGGCGGAGCTTTGTTGCGAACTGTTCGCCGAGAGCGGCACATGACAGGGGACGCCTAACAAAAAGCTGTCAGTGAAGTCTCTGTCTGTCTGCGTCTGCTGATTACTTGTGATCGGAGGATCGAAAATCCGTCGACCTCCTGTTGGTACATGAAAGCAGGTAGGAAGCCATCCAATGTTAAAGAGATCCAGTTGCGCTCAGTACGCTGTACGTTAGATTATGTGATTCGTATTTCTCTTATTGTGTCATTTTTGTATAGGTAAGACTGCAAACTACGAAATGAAAAACGTTGGCTACTTCCGAGAGAGGCTAAACTTTGGCAATATTTAACACTTAAGGGCAACCTCCATGGAGCGAATTTTTGCAACGAAGTTCGCGCGGCAGACTGCCACGCGCGTTCCGCCGCCAGTTGTTCGCCGGCACCAGCTCCATGGAGCGAAAAACCAGCGGACGGCGTCGGGAAGTCATGCTGTGATGTCACTGTTGCAAGCGTATAAGGTGAAAGCTTAGTGAAATCAGTTGCTCGAAAAATTGCATTTAATGTCACAAATTTTGCAACTAAGTCCAACAACTGTCTGAAAAGATGCGCCCAGTAACGTACCGAAAGACATATTCACTACTGCGTAAGGAAAATATGCTTCTTGGCAGAGAATGCCTCACGTTCTAGCGCTGCAGTTGGCGAAAGCGCGAGCAGACGACAGCACCCAGTTGCAAGAAGAGGACGATGAAGATGATTCAGGAGAGCAGACAACCACGTGCAGATGATCTGGCGTATATTCGTAGCGGAAGAGCACTTTGATTGGTTCACCTGCAGTTGACGCTTCCGGAATCGCGGACGCTGGGCGAAAATATCTAGCATGGGCAGGTCGGCGGCGGACGCTCACATTTTTGACGCCTCGCGCAGGGCGTCCGGCGCTGAGCGAAGTTCGCAGCTTTTTCGCTGTACATTCGCTCCATGGAGGTTGCCCTTTATTCGACAGTAAGTTCGTGCTGGTATGTGTGCTAAAAGGAGGTCACTTCATGTCACTTGCCAAGAGCTCGTCGTACGAGAGTGTCGTAAGAGTGTGCCCGGAGACTGAATTAGCTGGGGAGAAATCTCAGCACACGTCACCTGGTGGACAAGGTCCGCAGGTACGTGACCCAACGGTGTTGATGCAATCCACACGAGGATTGGTCGAACAGCCGCCGTTATTCACTAGGCATTCATCAATGTCCACACATGTAAAGCCGTCGCCACTGTATCCTGTAAGTGCAAAATAAATAGAAAATAAAATAAAATTAGCGGTCACCCTTCTGGTGCAACAAGGAGTAATGTGTAGAGTAATTTTAAATTGCAGGCAATCATTTGCAGGTATGAGTCAAATCTAGGAGCAGAACTGCAATGGGTATGATGTAACGCCAGAGCGGGGGAATGCCTTGTGGGGTATGGATTGAAGAAAAACTTTCTTGGGCAGATCATGGGTGCCTTAAGTAACACACATAACCATTTCGCAACGTACTTGCTCGATGTGAAAGCGAAAGATAGTCAATAATAGTCCTTCAAATCACTAGTCTCTCCAAAGTTGGAATATTCCGCCAGGCTTTTGATTGGACAGAAGTGCAAGGGCGCAGACAAGCTAGTACATAGTTCAACGATGGGAATCGCCAGACATGGGCAGAAAAGGACAGACGCAACGCAATGTTGTGTCTGTGCTGTGTCGTCGCCTTTTGTCCGTATCTCCCGGTTCCCATCGTCCAATTCTGATTGGAGCTCGAGTGCTTGTCGCTGGTGTAGATACAGGGTATCTTTATATTCGTTGGATATTTTTCCATAAGAAGCTATCCTTGCCACAATAAGTCCTTGCAGTTGTCCTATACGACAAGGCGGACATCTTCTCCAAGAGAGTATGTAACTATACTACATGAGTAATTACGTAGGTTACATTGATTAGAACTTTAATTAAAGACTTTCGGGCATAGCTGAACTGGGAGAACTAGTGAAAACCCTCGTTGAAAGCAATGCTATTTTTCTTTTTAATCCTGAAACGAGCTGAAATCCTGAAACCAAAACCGCGGGCCTGAGCAGCTCATGACCCTCATCGTCGTCGGCTTATGTGTGCCGCAGAGCGGTAAAGGTAATCCGGCAATAATTTGAGTATAGATTTACACGTAACCGCAAAGCAGTTCATCTAGCAAGGAGGTCAGAACCTACACCAATGATTCCCATCGCTCGAAAGCACATTGCCGGCTGACATGGAATGAGCGCAGTCTTCTCTACTGCCCCTGATGCGGTCGGTTTCAGTTTTGCCTCATTTGCGTAGCAAAGGTAGCCTATCGATATTTAGCCCCACGTTTCAGGATCTTTCAAAAATGGAAATGCTTTTTCAACGAGGATAGTCTTCCATTCTGCTATCCCAGTTTTACACAAAAGAAACGGAAGAAAAAGTAAATTAATTTATGTAATTAGTCATACTGAATGAAAAATTACCTAAAGTTCATGAACTGACTCTTCATGACTCACACGGTAGCTACACACCCTGTTCGAGAGGATGTCCAGCTTGCAGCATAACCCACCTGTAAAAATGGTCTCTATTCTGCCTTAACCTTTTTACGGAAAAATCAGAAAGCATAAAGTAAAAAATAAAAAAAAATAACGCCTTGTAGATTATAGCTCTAGAGGACTTTTAGCCCGCGAAGCGGGTGCTCGCTGTAGACTGACCACTAGAATACGCCATTAAATTCAGTACCCGCTGGGCATGGTCCGCAGGTGAATCCTCCAGGGTAGTTGATGCACTGAACGGGAGGCTGACGTGAACAGAAGTGTCGGCCTGTGCTACATTCGTCCACGTCTTCCGTGCAGGCAGGGTCGTCGCCGGAAGATCGTTTCGTCCAGCCTTGGTCGCAGATGCAGCTGTATCCCACCTGCACCCACGGGAGACGGTGCGATGAATTGTTATCATGTCAGCGTGTAAAAAATTGCGATAAGATTACACTGCGCGGTGCTTTGAATTCTGTAGCCTTTACACCTCGTTATTCCGCCCCTGTCCACAGAAGTATACAGGGGTGTCATCACAGCAGGGACGTCTTCCCATCACGCAACCAGATCGAAACCATTGAGACTAATACCCTAGTCAGACAGCATTTCAAATGTCAATTGCGAGAAATGGCCTTCGGCCTCTCAAATGACCTTTGTTCGGGGGCGCCTGCCAGACAGGCGGGAAAGGAGTGCTCCTCAACTGACTGCCCTCACCGGCTCCCTTTTTCGGTTTCGTTTTTTCTGTCTGCTGTGGAAATTTGAAGTTGGTCTGTGCGCCACAAATCAAGATGCAGAAGCCATATGCACTTCTCTAAATAGGATCTAAGTACGTTTACACAGTTTCACTCCATTATCCGCATTTTATAGGTTTTCCTACATTCAGCTGCGAAGGTAGCGAGGGTACAATGGCATAACACTGTTGTCGAGATTGCTCCTTTCTGCACCTCAAATGTCGTTGGGGGCCTCCTTTCGCGTTGATGGTTATTTCTTAGAAAGGTCCTTTGAGCTGCCGTCTGACACGGCTCCGAGAGGTCATTTTTTGCAAATGAAAATTCCCCGAAGTCCTTCGAGCATGCCGTCTGACTGGGGTATAAGAAAGATAACGACGTTTCCACACCCTTTAAAATTCGAAGAAACCGAGGCGGAGTGGATACAGACATAGAGAGGCGCCTCCCCATAGATTATCGTGCCCAGTTCAGGATAAATAGCTTGCGAGAGAAGGGACGCGCCTACCTGTCCTGACTGGTTCTTTCTGCTGATGCAGGTACCGTGGCCGCAGAGGGCCTGCGATGACGACGAGGCACAGTCGTCATGTTGCTCCGTGCAGTGTACGCCGTGGTACGCTGCAGGACATTGGCATCTGTAACACAAAGGGGAATGTGCACTGTGTTCGGGCTAAGGCTACAGCAGCCCTATTTTGGTGGTTGTTTCGCATTTTATTTTCGTATGTGCTGAAAAATCAAGAAAATCAAGTTTGCCAGTTTGTGCGTGGTATGCGAGGGTGGACCAAATATAAACGAGAGTTTTGTTTTAGAGCGTGTTCTGTCAATTGACGCACGCTACCGCTTGTGCACGTATACTGTGGGCCAGTAGTCACGCGAGGAGCCGGCCGGTCTTATTATATTTCTTCAGTAGTGCTCGGCATACAATACCTGAAAGAAAGATACACCCGTCCATTGTGCATAGCAATATTATCAAGTTTCTTGCTCATGAGGGTATAAAACCGAAATTCCCCAAGCAGCACAGTGTACTGAAAGTCGAGTGCAATAGGGGTGGACGGTATGCGTCTTATCAATGTTCTGTTGATTCACGAGTCTCTGGAAAAGTTGTCACAAAACAGCTGTCATGTTACGAGGACTCTCTGGCTTCTGATACCTGATAAGGTGATTCGCCTGATCATGTCGCATACAAAAATCACTGTCTGCTGCCGTAGAGAAGAGAAAGGCCGGCATATTGGACATGTAACCGCGTAGCAATACATCACAACATCGCAAGCAGCACAATGTACTGAAAGTCGAGTGCGATAGGGGTGGACCATATGTGTCTAATCAATGCTCTTTAGCTTCAAGAGTCTGTTCAAGGCCGTTCACCTACCCGTCCACCCCTATTGCACTCGACTTTCAGTACATTGTGCTGCTTGGGTCTGCACATATTGACGGCACGATTCGGGGTCAAACACTGTGGAGGCTGCGTGTGTTTGTGGAAGGCTGTGACGAGGCTGAAAGCGAAAGACACTGCCAAAGCAAAGACACGGCTGTCAGCTGGCAAGGTGCTTGCAACTGTTCTTTTTTTCTTTTCTTTCTTGGGACGAGCGCGGCGTTTTCCGCATTGATTTCTTGCACTATCGTCGTACCATATACGCTGCGTATTACTGTGAACTTTTGAGTGAAGTTTACCTTGCCTATCGCAGCAAAAGGCGTAACCACCGTCACGTAAAGTGATTCTCCTCATGACAACGCCAGACCCCACACTGCAGCCGTCACGTGTGCAAAATTAAGGGAAATGGGTTGGACGTCACTGGAACAGCCTCACCCGTTTGAGCCACTGAAAGAAGCTCTAGGCGGCCAACGATTCGACGACGACGACACAGTGGAGGTGTTTGTGCGCAACTGGCTGAGCTGACATAACCCACCAGCTCCCGTGGCTCAGTGGTTAGCGTGCTAGCCATGTCACGTCGAGACTGGGAGGTACCCGGGTTCGAATCCCGGTGCCGGCTGTGCTGTCTGGGGCTTTTCCTGTGTTTTCCTCAGACGCTTTCAGACATATGTCGGCAGTTCCCCTAGAAGTCGGCCCAGGACGCACATTTCCCCAGGGCGTCAGTCGTGACGTTGCCCACATACGTGAGGCCGACAACGGCAAGCCCTTTCATCACCACCACCACCACCACCTGACATAACTCATTTCTTTTTATGAAGAGGGAACAGACAGCTCCCGACCCACTGGGAAAAATACCTTTCTACACCGGAAGACAATGCAGAAAAATAATGCACAATTGATGTATTTCTTACTACAAATAAAAAAAAATGCAAGTGAAGTACTGGTTTATATTTGATCCATCCTGGTATGAGTGCTGGTAACTGTGTAATCATAATCCATAGATTGCCGCATAATTTTGCAGATCCTGCGTGACGCGGAGCCTAGCTTGTGAGCAGAAGTTTCGTTTCCTATTGTAGGGATATCTTTTCTCTTTCTCGTTCACATCATTTCGAAATCTTCGTCTTCGTTTCGTGATGGTCTCATCGGGGCTGCATGGTAGCGCTTATAACCACGGAAGTCAGCCCTATAGTGGTTGAAATCTATAGTCTATACATTTATGTTTTGAAATCATCACACGCATGTCCACTCACCAAGCAATTAGCCGATTATCAATCTTTAATGAATGAAAATGGATCTACATGTCTGTTTCGAGCAAGAACGCACGCTGATTGCAGTTTTCAGCGGCACAAGGGCTCGGGTAGGACGCAAGGTCTTTTATAACCATCGCTGCCTGATCAAAATATTGTCACGAAGCGAAATGGGCCGGCGAGTCGTCGAATAAACAGCAAACGGTTTATTAAACTACTTGGTAGCAAAAAACACAAGAGTGATAGCTCCCTGAGCACAACTGAGTCCAAAGCAAGAATGAATGAATGCTCCAGCCTGGAGCGCACAAGCATTTAAGCGTCGCGCCGAAAAGTCTAGAAACAGCACGTGCAGCAGGCGATGTGTCTGGAAGCTTCTTTCTTCTTCTTCAGCATGCACCGGGATGAGATGTACCGTTTCGCGCATGCCCTGGAAGTTTCTCGAAGATGATTCGTGGCAATATTCATCAATGTAATAGACAGATTTACAAAGTGTGCTCAGTAGCTACTCACCTGTACCCTCCAGGAGTGTTGATGCAGGTTCCTCCATTCTGACAACCCAGGTCACTATAAGCGTAACGAGAGCACTCGTCCACGTCCTGTTCGCACTGGGCACCCTACCAGAAAACGATTACCGGAAATTGATTACCGGAAAATGACTACCAGGTTCCATGTTCAAACGCCACGCTGCCAAGTACGGCGCGGTAGATGATGTTGTAGCTGCCGGCACAACCGTTCAGGACAGGACTGCACCATCGATACCAATCTTGGTAGCATACACGAGCATAGGATCTTATACTGCTTCCAGGTAACCATCAGGACAAGACAGCAAACTACATGGCAACATGTCTGCGGTCTGTCTCGTCAGTTATTGCTCTTCACGATGCAATCAGATCAAGAATACAGTTCAGGAAGCATGCCAGCACAGAGGACCTCATTTAATTTGTTCCAGAACACGGCGCTGCCAAAAGTAAAATATATAATATATGTATATTAATAAGAGAAAAAGTTCATGGCCGGGGGCCAACAGACTCCTGCTTTAAAAAATATGTGTGTTCAACACGTCGCTCTGCAGAGACAAACGACATATATCTAATTATAATGGAACGCCTTTGGCCTCGAACCTTAATCGTCAAATGGGTATTCGCTCAGAAACCCTAACGGCTAAAACGTTGGTCGGCTGGACAAGTGGTAAGAAAGGACTTTCAGAATTGCACTCCGTTCCTCTTATCGAGGTTTTTTCCAGGCAGCGGTTTGGAAAGCTTACAGGCACGGTGACACATTCATATTATTCTTCTTTACGTGACACCCTGCATGGCGGAATGATAATAAAAAATAGTAATATGTGAGATAGCATGGCCTAAGTAATTTGCAGAGGTTAAGTGAACAATT
Organism: Ornithodoros turicata; assembly: GCF_037126465.1. Lineage (NCBI taxonomy): Eukaryota > Metazoa > Arthropoda > Arachnida > Ixodida > Argasidae > Ornithodoros > Ornithodoros turicata. Next base: position 141,392,575 of record NC_088202.1, on the reverse strand, counting down.
AAGATAAACACAACATGTAAGCCTCACCGAGGTCATAGCCTACTTAAAGGAACAAGGAAATGGCATTTGGGAAACCCGCTCAATTCATAGAACCAGGCGCGACCAAGCAAAAACTTTTCTGGCTGGGTTCATCTTACGGGAACCGCCATCGTCTGTGCCTACTCCACGGAGTAACGTCGACCACCCTCATTCTTTTACGAAACCTGAGTAGGAGCGCAGAGAGTTCTCGAGCACGCGCGCAGGTCAGTTACTCGATTTTTTCTTTTATCTTTTCTTCTTTTTTTTTGTTGCAAGAGTATTCTAGGTGGTGTGATCGGGGGGGGGGGGGTGCACGCCGAGAGCAATAGTCACACAGCAAGAGATACCCATCGTAATGTCTAACCAGCGCCCGTCATAGTATACGCGAATTTCCTAAGCAGGTGCTGCTCCCTCTGCTGTTTTGATTTCAGGTTGATAATGGTACAAATAACAGACACACTAATACTGCCCAGAAGAAGAACAGTCTCTGTTCGAACTATCAGCGGCTTCTCTCCTGAGGCAACTCCCCTCCTACATCTCTACCGGTTCGCTGGATTTCTACCCATCTACACTAATACAAGAGTTATACGTCTGTAAATGTATCTGCCGTAAATGTTACGCAAGTTTTCAAGGCCCCCTTAATGGCTCTGTTACACGAGCAGTCTTCATGAATCATTGAAACTACCGGCTACTGAACATGCGTGCAGCGCCATCAAGCGTATAATATTCGAACTTTCCAGGGAAGCATGGATTCATACTCCCCAGGCAGGTTGACGCGTTACACGCTGGATGACGCTACGTGCATGTTCAGTGGCCGAAAGGTTTCAATGATCCATGAAGACTGCTCACGTAACAGCGCACTTAAGAGCTAGGGTAGTGCTTATTACCAAGATAAATAGGAGGGGTTTCATGTCTTACCTCCCAGTTGTCACGACACAGACATTGGTACTTTTTGAAGAGATCGATGCATGTGCCCCCATGTTGGCACGGATTGGAAGCGCATTCGTCCCGCCGTAGATCCTGGGTATTAGAAAGCAATATTTCTATTGCCAATACGTATTCTACCTCTATCCTGCAATTAATGTCACGTTCATTTCCACAGAAGGCGACGTCAACCGTCTTCGATATTTTGCGTACAAGACTGCTCGCTCCATCCCATTGGTGATAGCTCAACTTACCGTCTCCAGAACGGTTACTCGAGTTCTCAGGTTCACTACCTGGAATTAAGGGTGCAAATGTAACGCGTGTAGACTGCAATAAGATTCGAAATGTACGAAAGAGGTCATGTCCAATCACTCCTCAAGAAAGAAAGACCCTCCATCAGAAATTATGTATTGTTCGAAACAGTAGTACTACAGACATTTGTTCTCTTACAGCTTTGTTTTCCTAGGTGAACTGCCAATTTCTATTTGTAGGCATACGAATAGCGTCTCAAACGTTCATACTGGTACGATAACATGAACAAACGAGCAGAGCGGTTATATAGATATGGTTCTGCACGACGTACAGATATTCCGGAGCAGTTGGATTGACTCACGACCAATCCATGTCAATCCAAATGGGGCATGTCTAGGGACATCGCTAGGCACTCTGATATTGGCAGTCGGTGTCAGCACGTCCAACTGTCTAGTGCTGCACTATTACGTGACATCGCAAATTTCGAAAACACATTCAAACAGAAGGTTGAAACATTTCCAGGTCATTGACTACTAAGTGGCGGTTGAAAAAAAAAAACAAGGTTGGCACAGGTCGTTGCATTATGACGTTCAGGATTCGTGGACCTTATAGGAGCATGGAAAGCGCAACCTAGGAATGCAAGTTGGCTCAACAAGGGTAATATGTAACACGCAATGGGCAATAATCGTATAGGTACAAGGATCGTTTAAGTTTGGCTAATACTTTTGAGAAAAAGAGTCCAGTAAATGTAAATGGATAACACTTTCGGAAGATGAAGTGAATTATTTCTGGGGTCAGTAACACGTGCAGCAGCGGTAGCTGTCATGGCGGCAGGGCGGCTTGTCTGCAGGTGTAGAAAAGCAATGCATAACCATGCTTCTTGTGAAGGAAACCGTCAAACCAGCTGATATTTTGCAAATATTACAGGTACAATATTGGGAACAAACGGTCTGAAAGGGTCGAGTGCACGAATGGTACAGGGTACAGGGGTTGGGTGGCGAATGAACAACGTTGGTGCGACTGGAGTTCCACGAGTTAACATCGCAGATCGTGGAGTAAACCGTCTTCGAGAATCACAAGTAACAGTTCGTGGCACTGCAGCCCTTCTTAGTATTAGAGTCGGCAGTGTATTAGAGCCGGCAGTGTGGATTCATTCGCAAGCATTCCGCAAAGTCTGTGCAAAATGAATTCCTCGACACCTCACTTCAGACAAGAAGGGAGCTCTCACGCCAGTCTCTGAGACACTGCTGAAGCAGTTTCAATCCAGGAGGGACATGTCTTTGCAATCAGTGATCACAGGTCATGAAATATGGATGCATCATTTCACCCCAGAGACAAAAAGAAGTTGCAGAACAAAAGAGAAGCGAATGGCGACCTAAGGCTTCACCGCCGCCAAAGGAAAGCAAAATGCAGCCCCTCGCTGGGAGGTCTATGGCAAATGACTTGTGGGACATGTGGGGAGTCATCCATGTGGACTTCTTGGAATAAGGGGTAATGATTAACGCCCAGTACTACTCCATGTTGACAAAGGACGCAGCGCGAAACTCAATTCCCAAGAAAACGCCTGAAATATGGTCTGGAATGGTCATTTTTCTTAATGACAATTTGCCCGCATGCACAAGTTCAAGTGTCATATTCTGCAGTGAGTGCAGCGACTACTCTATGCAATAGATTGGTGAAACGGGCCAACACATGAACAACCGCCTTACCGGACACCATACCTGGGGAAATTACTTCTAAAATGTAATTAAATTACATTACTCATTACTGTAGTTAGAATTTAGTTAAATTACATTACTCATTACTGCAATTGAAATGTAATGAAATTACATTACAATTACTACGAAAAAGTAATGACATTACAAAGTCATTACTGCGAGTTTAATCGTAATGATATTGAGGATGTGGAAATTCATTGTCAGACAACAATACATTGTAAAAAGAAGACATATTTTATTCTGTGCCGATTGAGTGCGTCACCGTTTATAGTGGGCGTTGGAATTTTTTTAACTCACCAGTCGGCAACTCTCTTTCTGCCAAGTGCCAGCACAGAACACACAGTCGATTCTTTTGCAAAAAGTAATGAGTAATGTCATTAAAATTACTGCCAAAATGTAATTAAATTACATTACAAATTACATAATATCAAAAGTAATGCATTACATTACAAATTACCAGGAAAAGTAATTTATTACTGTAATTTCATTACAGTAATGACATTACTACCCAGGTATGCTGGACACACAACTGATACGTCCAACAAACTCCCCAAGGCAGTCACCGAACACGTTTAACGGTCCTGGTCACAATTTTGACAACATCAAGCTGCATATCCTAGAAACTGGATTCGGTGACACCACACGTGACAGACGTGATAGGGAGTCTTATCTCATATACAAGTTCAGTGCCTGTTGGTATCAACAAATCATAAGGCACCCTAGAAACACGTCAGAAACAAAATATGCTCGGATCTCCTCCCTTCTATCTCCTCTATCGTCTGCATGGCCACTACTTTTTGATTTCCTTTATTGCATGCCACAACTTTGTATTAGAAAAAAAGGGGAAAAAAATGTTTTGCCCGCTCTCGAATTTTCCCCACGTAGCCACTAACCCTCTTATATTTCGCAATGCTCGCCAATTATTGACTGTCGTCCCCGTCACCAGCTCCGGTGGCGCAGCGGTAACGCGTGCGCTTGGAGACTGGGAGGCCCGCGGTTCGAATCCGCGGGCCGGCTGTGCCGTCTGGGGTTTTTCCTGGGTTTCCCTCAGATGTGTAATAGGCGTATGCCGGCACAGTTCCCCTGAAGTCGGCCCATGGACGCAGCTATCCTCCCCCCGAGCGGATTCCGCTCGGTCTTCCACTTCACCCTTTCCTCTCCTCCTCTCCACCACCTTTCCCTTCCCGAGAAACATGCCGCCTAATCAGGCAGGCAGACCTCTCGGGTTCCTCCCCACGACACTCCTCCTCCTCCTCCTCCCTCGTCGTCCCCGTCTTTATGAACCTCCCATTTCTGCAACCGGTCTGGAGCCAACATCACTTCATTCACATAATCCCCTCCACACTCTAACAAAGCGGCCATTCACTCCGGCCGTAAAAGAGTGTACGGACCCTTTCTTCCCTCCGGGCTGTTGGCTTACCATCCCCATGAACCTGTAACACGTCACACCTAAGCTTTAAATACTATGCCAATGATGAGGACGGTGCCCAGAAGAAGAGCCGTCTCCGTTCAAAATATCGGCGGCTCCTGTCCTGAGGCAACTCCTTTCGTACTTCTCTACCGGTTCGCCAGACCGGTTCTGCCCGTCCTTTTGTTATGTATATTCTAATACAGCTCCAAAGATCGATATGTTTTGCCGTATACTTACAGATCGTTGCAGCATTCGAAGTCTTCGTCCCTTAATGTTGGATACCTTGGTTGTAAAAGAAGTGATATAAGTCATACCACTTCACTATACTATCACTTATCTCTTATATTTATCACTATCAAATATACCACATCACTTATACTTATCAGTACCACTTATACCATTTATATTTCTTAGACTTATCACTATCACTTCTATCCAGGGTTCGCCGAATGGACCCAGTTTAAAAAAACCCACCCGGGTTTTTTTGGGTCCACCCGGGCTGAAAAACCCAATAAAGCCCACACGCGGGTGAAATACAGAAACGAAGGGAAAAGAAGGAAAAGGGACGACTGCTTCGGAGGTTACTTTACCGTAAATTCTACAGCGGCAAACAATTATTTCTTCCAGAAACATGAAAAATAGGCGGAGGACGGCTGTTGCGTGTCATATGCAGCAGTTCGAAAAAAAAATCCCAGCACCCGAAAAACCCACCCGAAAAACCCGAAAAAACCCACTGGGGCGGGCTTTTTTTAAAAAAACCTGGGTTTTTCCGAACCCTGCTTCTATCACTTCGCAGCAGTATTTTGTATGCGTATAACATATTGCCAGTATAGCAAGATAACTTCTTTTGGTCACCTATCTTCGCGCTATCTTTTAATAGCTCCGAAGACGTAATCACCGAAAATCGGAAACCTAAGATACCCTGACGACGAGCTTAACCTACGATGACCAATGTGACTTACGAGGAACTTACTGACGTACGCATTCTACAAGCGCTCGATGAACTACTGTGTGAGTTATAAAATAAGTTAAGTGCTTCCTGTCACACAGTTAAATGTTGCGTTATGAGAATCATTTCGTGCCCGGTACACTCTTAGAAATGAACTTCACCACATAGCACGCTCCTAGCCAACCATCACCCCGAATGACAACGTTCTCGCCCCAGATTTGTTGAAAACGGGAGGAGGAGCCTATTTTGTGCCGTGCATAATGGGCACGAAATAGACTCCTCCTCCCGTTTTCAACAAATTAGAGGCGAGAACGTTGTCATTCGGAGTGATGGTTGGCTAGGAGCGTGCTATGTGGTGAAGTTCATTTCTAAGAGAGTAGAAGTTCGCAGGAAGCACACTCTTAAAAATGAACTTCACCGCATAGCACGCTCCTAGCCAACCATTATCTCGAATGATATCGTTACCTGCCCTGATTTGTTGAAATCACTGGGCGTACGCCTTTTCTGTGACAATTATGAACAGAATAAGTGTCACAGAAATGGCGTACGCCCCCCGTTTTCAACAAATCAGGGCAGATAACGATATCATTCGAAATAATGGTTGGCTAGGAGCGTGCTATGAGGTGAAGTTCATTTTTAAGAGTGCAGGCGTGACTATATTATCATAATACCATGTAGAACAGCGCTTGTATCAACACCGTTCAATATCAACACATACCTCTGAACGCAGCACGTTTGTACTATTCGTGAGGTCCAGAACCTGGCTTTGTAGGCTCTGCACAGTAGGAATGATGTTCGACAGTGCACCCATCTGCGGAGAAATAGAGATTTATTAACGTTAACGAAAGGAAAGTTAGGTAGCAAGCGAGCTGGCGGTGACGATCCATGACTTAAAAACCCGAGACGAGGTAGAGGACGATAACAGACAAACACAAACACGGTCCGTGTTTGTGTTTGTCAGACGAGCATATTCCAAACGATGGCGGGTTTGGGCACATCTATATTCTCTGTTCCAGCTTGATGTTGATCTGCGACCTGTACCCTATTTTCTTTGACGTCACTGCAAGAAGCAAAGTTCGCACAACTATTTCGCCGTCAAGAGAAGAATGGTCCTCAAGAGCGCGTATCTTCCTGCCTACCCTGCTCAAAATTACGGGCTTCAGCGGAAACCGTTGGTGTATCTTTTCAAAGTTCTCCAGGCGTTTCACGACACCCGTCAGTTTGGAAAGCACTGTCGTACCCGTTGAAAGTTGGCCCGCTACAGACACGGCATGGTGCTACCGACAGCGTACTCTACACGTCACTACGATACTCTACGTACTCTACGATGACGTCACGGCGTGACGTCATCGTTCACTTACGGGCTCTCTCAAGGAATTGAGGCGTTTCTAGCAGGGATGGGCATATATTGTAATTAAAATACCATTAAAAATGTAAATACCTGTATTTATATTTTGTATCTAAATACAGACTTGAAAAATGTATTTAGAATTATATTTCAATACCAATCTTTCGGTACTCATGTCTTAAAGTTGCCCTGCATTTGACCTTACGGGAAGAAGGGAGACTGCGGGGGTGCAGTTTTGCCGGGTTTGCGCTAGAAGCGCATGCGATAAACCATTTTGGATGACCGAGTTTTTCACTGTTGTAGCGGACAACGGCCGCGACCACCCGATTACCTTGTTCTGCGAAGCATCTTCGTCAAATTTAATACAAGCGTTTGTTCATCGGTAACTGTGGAGATGCTGTTCTCCTTTCCGAATCTGATTGTACGGTCGTACAGAAGATGCTTGAAAGAAGCAGCCTTCGGGTTATTTCTAATACTAAAATCGTCACGATAATCTAACAAATAAATGCTATTGTTCCTCGCTGATTTGTTCTTATAATCATCATTATTTCTGTAATTCCAGGTGACTTTTTCCTCGCAATATTTACGGTAGTGGTTACAGTATTTAAATACTGTATTTATATTTTGTATTTAAATAATCATGTTGAAAAGTGTTTATGAAGAGTATTTAGTTACCCTTTTCAACAAAGTATTGTGTATTTATATTTAAATACTCAAACAATGTATTTATGCCCATCCCTGCTAGGTAGTGTAGAGATCGATGACTTTTCTTGTGCGGAAGAACACCGTTATCGTTCTTACCCATAAAGAGGGTACGTTATTTGTTGCACAGTCCGCCGAAAACCAAAAATTCTTCACAGGGGGTTTCACTACCCCTTTAAGTTCTTCGGGATACTCCTAGATGTGCTGCCTCGAGTGTTTTTTGTATTCTACTAGGTTCGGACACTATAGTACTACTTTCTTAGCCCTTACGTATACGCGTGCATCTGTACTGCGCGTGCGTATCGATGTACCTTTCTGCCATTACCGTATAACTGTATGTCGCTACGACCTTTGCCGTATGGAATGTGAATGTTCCCTTTGTCATATAATGCAGCTGCTACCTGTATAACCTGCAAATTTAAACCTGCGAGTGTAGATATACTCGATACTCGCCCAGAAGAGGAACAGTCCCTGTTCGATATATCGGAGGCTCTGGTACTGAGGAAATTCCTTACATGTACTGGATGAAGGAATATATTATTATTATTATGATCAGCTTAGGAATCACCTTGAAACGCGTTTCCGAAATGCAGCAGTTCGCTACTGGCTAGTACAGACTTCCGGACATGCAGCGCCCTCTGTGGACGTCATCATGATGACGACGACGCAATAAACGCGCCGGCCAGTTGTCACCTGGCAGGTGCACAGCACGGACCTATGTTCCTTATTATCTGCTCGGTATCCACAGACTCATTTACGAAAAAAAGCCCTGCTTCGCACCTGAAAAGTCCTTCGTGTCGGAAGGAAAAAAAGAAAAGAAGAAGAAGTCAACTGCAAAATTCGAGATCCAAATGCGAAAATGCTGGTAGGAAGACAGCTAGGCCTCAAGCAATGTAAAAATCGAATTACTAGAGTATGTAGCGTTAAGAAAAACGTTCAAACAATTAACGAGTGATATCTGTTATGATCCACGTTCTTACGGAAATTCTTCTTACCTGGTCCGTGCCGAGAATCGGTGCCAGTCTTGCGTGAGCATTCTTCACCTGCGCAGCAGAAACGTGACAATATGTGGTTAGAAAATTACAAGGCGCTGAATTCACGGTCACGTTTTTATTCCCGACAGAAATTGACACAAAAGTGTCGATGAATGGAGACAAAATGAGGCTGCCATTAAGTGTCAAATTATTCGTTAACGTCGCAATATTCAACGAGTAAATGAGTCGTGGCACTTGACCCGACATTATGCCAAGTAAATATAAACGAGGGTCATGTGCATCGATGTAAACACGTATACCAAGCGTTACAGTAAAGTCGGGTAAAAACGACCGGAAAAGAGACGCCGACGTAACATACACGAAACAGCGCCTTGGGCTCTGCGTGACCCACTATACAGTGTGAGAAGTATAATAGGAAATTGCAGGGATTCCCAATTTGCCCCCCATCTCTGGGCATGCTAAGCTTCACATGAAAGTTTCTATTGTAATTTAGCTGGCTAAATTCCTATGGAGGCAGTCCCCCTTACATCGACCCTATTGTACATAGCAGCTAACGACGCTCCCAAGTGGAGATTGCACTTTGTACATGCCATACCATGCGAACAATTCTGAAACTCTGGAAGGGTTGCTACGAGAGGCAGTGCAGTCTCAGTGTGCTTACTAGAACTCGATGTGCCACTCACCTGGATCGTGATCAAAAAGTCGCGTGAAAGATTATGGAGGAGTCTTTCAAAGGGTGGTATACTGCAAGCAGACTTGTACGTATTTGGAGTATTGTATTTAAAGCACTGTATTTTAAATACAATTTGCGGTATTTTGGTACTCTACTCAATACTTTTTGTTTTGTGTATTTGTACTCTATTTAAAATACATTTTATGGTATTTTCTACTCAATACCCTAATTACATATTTTGGATCTCCCTCTCAAACTTTCTGTGTCTCGTCTTTCCATTATCTTGCGTGTTCAGTGGAAATTTCCTGAGTCCCTCGGACTTGACCCGGACATTGGCCCTTCTTGGAAGTCTCCATTTAGAGATCTTGCCCTGTATGTACTAATCCTTTGCGGATGAAGGTTCTATTATGTGTGCCCTAATGTGGTAACGCCGAATTCTGACCTCGCCGAGCAGGGACCTGCTAGAAGTTTGATTTGTTCTGGGTCACATACACTTAGTGGAGTTATATGATATCTCTTTGTCATCTTTTTGGGACTTCCGTTTAGATGACTCCTATCATACAGGGACGGCTTGCATAGTACGCGGGTTTCAGGTTATTCATGTCACATAGCGGCGACTGGCCGCATTGACCAGTGACTGGTGGCTTTTTGAGTTCAAGGATAAATAGTATCTTAGTTGTATTTCAAATACTTTTTGAAGTATTTCGTACTCTATCTTAATTACTTTAATTTTCATATATTTATACTCTATCTTAATTACATTCTAACGTCAGTATTTATTATCTTATCTTAAATACATTTTTGAGTATCTTGTACATGTCTGACTGCAAGGCATTAACGAAGGTGTTCGCATGAAATATTGAGAATGACTTTTCCATGGGGCAGTACCGCAAGCAATACTGCCCCACGACCTTAATAATTAATAATCGAAGATACTTTCCACCAAGGCAGACCGCGTTAACGAAGGCGCATGAAAGTCTACATTTTGTGGCATTTGAAGGCATTGAAGTGTTTGTATGCGCTATAGCTGTGTATTGCTAGTCTACGTATTCTACGAGTACAACATCCCTGATGTATTTTTTTTTCGACTTAATAGATACAAGAGGACACTTTTGGTGAGAGGAGAGTAAAGGCACTCACCGTATCCAACATGGCGGCTACATCTTCGCCGTTGAACAGGATTCCACCACGCCCCGAACCCGTGCGAAAGCTGATGTTCTTTCCCTGAGCTGTGCTGATAACCAGGTGGCCACCTTCACCAGCCAGTTTTGGGCTGCAAAGAAGGAGGCAGAATGATATGCTTCGGGAAACCCCGTATCAAGAGGGACAAGATAAAGCTTTAAAGGAGCGTGGAAGTTACCCCCAAAAACATTTTTAGTTTTTCGCTGCGACGTCTTCTACAGCAAATAAAATGAGCTGCTGCGAAAGAACGATGAGGGCAGGTAATCCACAAAACACGCGCAAGGCTCTGATCCGCACCACCCATAAAGAACCCTCTCCACATCCGAAGAGCGCCGAAGCGATGCCGAAGACGGTGTGACTTATCACGGGCCATGGGCTTCGGGGTGCAGGGAGGCGGCTCCCCCCCCCCCCTGACCAAGAGCTAGGGCACGACCCCCCCTCACTTTTCGCAAGTGCTGCATGGCCCGCGTGCCTCTTCGGTACTGGGCGACAACGCGGTAATGAGCCGAGAGCTTACATAATTCGGAGCTGCGGTTATCGCATTACCTACAACTTCTCTGGGTTATGTAGCAGTCACCCAAGCAGCAAAATGTACTGAAAGTCGGGTGCAATAGGGGTGGACGGGTAGGTGGAAGGCCTTGAACAGACTCGTGAAACTAAGGAACATCGATAAGACACATACCGTCCACCCCTATTGCACTCGACTTTCAGTACATTGTGCTGCTTGGGCAAATTGCACTTTTACAAGTGCAGAAAAGAAGAAAAAAATATTTGTTATATGGCGGCTCTGCTGGAGTGGTATTGCTCTTTCACAATTTTCATCGAGGCTACCCCTACCGACAGCTACTGAGAGTACGCTATCTTAAAGAGGATGGGGCTGCAAAAGTCGTCAGAGCCAGATCTTGAAAGCAAATGCACGTGTGTGATTTGGATCGTGCATCCCTGGGGTAGGGGGGGGGGGGGGGCAAGGTACGACAAACAGAATAAAGCGTGAACCGCATGGCCCGAAAAGCGAACGAAATCTTTCCGGACTGAATTGAGGACCGAACTTTTTTCGGAGAAAAGAATTTCGGGCCGCATTCGGGCCGATCTGGCCCTCCCCTTACAAAAATATCTATTTACTTTCAATTGGCAGTCAATTGACTATGGTCAACATCATTCGATATGATGTCAATTGACTGTCAATGTACAAATGATTGACTTTTCGCTAACTTCTTATTGATATTTGGCCAGTGCTTTTCTATTGAGTGTCAATTGACTTTCAGCAATTGACTTTTAGCACCCTTTCTATTTACTTGTGTGTGCTTTTGGAACATTTTCAGCAATTGACTTTTGGCACTCTTCCTATTTACTTTAGTATGCTTTTGAAATATCATATGAATATCAAATTTTCCGCACTCAAATTGCATGCCTTTTGAGTGATAGCAATAAATGAAACACACCATAAACAATGTAGCAGATGTTGTACACTTTATTTATTATACATTTTAATAAGCATGTTGCTCAGGCTATTTTTTATAGCACCTGGGGGGACATCAAACTTGGCACAGGTGTACCCTGGAATACACAGTATGAGAGGTGATCAAAATACAGGGTGCATGACAGGGAAGTGACGCCAGCCGAAAAAGTAGCAATAATCCAATGGCTATTCAGCCGGAAGGATAATCATAGCCATGATGCCGCAGCAATCGGGTCAACTGTTGCCTGTGTGCGAGTTCGATACCTATAAATACAGAGATTATCTCATTCATTATCTCATCCCAGAGCTTGATTGTTGAACAGCGATGTGCTCCAAGGACAGAAGTTTTCGGCCGATCTTCGGATTGCAGTTCGTTACCATGCTCTGATGCACAGAAAAAAAAAAGTTCGGTCCCAATTTGGCATCGGACAGTTTTCGGATAGTTTCTCTATGACGGGCATTCTAGGTTACAATAGTTTTTCGAGCCATGCGGTTCAGCCTCAAGACTATAATCGAAGTCCATATATAGGAGCATACTGCTTTCTTCAAAAGACATCAGCCCTTTTTGTGGAAACACTAATTCCACAATCCCTTCTGATAAATGCTGATGCCATTCCATTCCTCTTATCACTACACCATGTGTCTTTCGGCGCAAGTTAAAGAACCCTCACGTGGGCAAAGACAATCCACAGACCGACCACGGTGGCGTCGCTCGTGATCAGAGTTGTCTCGCGGCGTAAAGCCACCAATTATTACTACCACGTGTCATTCCTATTCCATTCCTAAACCGTTCCCACCATTGTATTCCTATTTCCGACGCAGACGGGGTGGTTCCGGGATAATTTCACTACCAGCAATGCCTATATCCTACAACCCTAGTTTCGATTCGAACTGCCAAAAGCGGCACCCAACGATTGTTGCGTGAACGAGAGAATTGAGAGTCTTGGCGCCTGAACACTGACATCATCAACAAGACCTGGAAGAGCGTAAACGGAAGTGCGAAGTGGAAGTCCTGTAAAAGATGAGAGCAGGTTGCAAGGTGTGGCAGTGTTCGGGAAGACTAGGGCTTCATGTTTTAAATACTCGGAGCATTCGGTCAATACGGTCAATACATGCGGTACAATTGGTACGGTCAATAAGCGTGGAGAGCGACTATAGCACATTGAATATGATAGACACCACTATTCATTTCTCTGTTTGTAGGACGAATGCAAAACACTTCGAAACGACGAACCACCTTTGATAGCTGGCTCCAAGGCACCACCTCTAAAGCCAATCGAGCGGAATCCGAAAGTCTACATAGGCCACCGTGAAGGTCCGAGATTTACAGTGGCCTCTGGTGATGACAACATCCACACGAGTCCACGGGATTTGGGTACAGCTATGCCAGGCACGACTGAACTTTTGCCTGCATCAAACGAAAGCTTTTTCTTTTTTCGGAAAATACCGCGCCGCCTTTTTACTTTCCGCGCCACTTACTTTCCGTCACCGAATCGCTTGCACGAGTCATTTCTAATGAGCCTGTCAATGGTTCCCATTTTTGTATTTCCCGCGCTTTTCCGTCTTTCTTTTTTTATACCGTTTATAGCGCCGCGAAGCAACCGTGGCTATGAGTGGCGTACAGACGTGGACAGATGGAGAGAAGACAGCAGGAAGGAGTGGGGGACAGGGGGGGTGAGTATGCGTCCCGGGCCGACTTCAGGGGGAACTGTGCCGGCATTCGTCTGGAAAGTCTTCGGAAAACCCAGGGAAAACCTCAGACAGCGCAGCCGGTGACAGGACTCGAACCCGTGTCACCTCCCAGCCTCGGCGTGGAAGGCGATCATCCTAACCACTATGCCACGGAAACTGGTCACTTTTCAATCTGTGTTAATTCCATGCACCGTAGAGCTCTCCTCTAGGTTAGGTTAGGTTAGGTTGGGTTGGGTTGGGTGGTGTTGAGTTAGGACTCGCCCCCCCCCCCCTTTTGCCGTGAAGGACTTCCGACGCCTGTCACGACGACTGTCACGGGCTACGGCACGTGACCAGTGACGTTCAACGGCACAGCTGAAACATGTATAAGCGGCGCGTGAGCCGAGATGAAAAAAAAACAAAAAAAAAACAAAGAGAAAAGACACAGAGCAGCTTCAACATCACGCGGGGCTCGTGTCTCGCGCCCGCGACTGCCGTTCTCCGACTCTTTTGTAAATTTTACTGTGCAGTAACAATACGCCGCAGATCGGAAATATTTTGCACGGTGACTCCTTGTGGACAGCTTCACAAATGAAGCAGGATTTCGGGTCATGTTAAAGCCATTATCGGGTCACCATAACACTAAAAGAGGCGTAACCAGAAGACATATTGCGGAGTAATTCAGTAACATCACTCCCACTTGGAGCATTCTGTTATCTATAGGCAATGGCTTTGTTTCGGTCTGTCTACCAAAATACGCCAGAGGTATTACAGGTAGCAGTGCATATGGCTGTGCAGAGCTTGATATTTTCTGAGAGATATATATGCTACCAACTACCTCGTATATCTACGGTGTTTAGGAAAGCCTATCTTAGTTATTTTCTTTTTCACCCTCGCGTGATATGAGAGGGGAAGAACGCAGGGATGGAGCGGGAGATGGAGCCGGGCCGGAGACGCTAGCAACTTCGTGACGTGGCACATGGTTGTTTACACGCGTCGTCTTTGAGGAATGAAGATGCATGGATGCGCCGTGTGGCTCTGTTTTTCAGCTAACGTAAAAGAACGCTCGAGTAAGTGAAATTACTCCAATCAATCTACAGTTAATTAAAACAAATGTATTGTGGCGCAGCTCATGTCCACAGATACCACGCCCAGATATCACAGTGAATCCCCTGTGAATCCCCCCCCCCGCCTTTTTTACTGCCGTCAGAAGCTCTGTAAACAAAGAAAAGAAAACTCTCATTCGCACTGTCGATATCGTAAATTCAGATTGTCTTCATTCCCGCTTTAAACTGCCCAAACAACCTGCCAGGAACCAAACTCCCAAATATGCTTAAAGGGGCACTGAAATGCAAAAACAAGTTCACTTCAAGTAAACAGATAAAATGGTTAAAAAGCAAGCGAGCTGGTGGCTAAGATCCATGACGAAAACCCGAGACTGGGAAAAAGACGAAAAACAGACGACACATCACAAAGTCTCAATTTTGAGAAAGCCTCAAAATTGAGAAAAGTCACACAAGTCAAAGTCTCAAATTTGAGACTTTGTGTTGTGTCGTCTGCTTTGTCTTTTTCCCAGTTTCAGGTTTTCGTCAAAGTTCACTTCAAATCACGTTCCACACTGTGTTATCATAATTCAAAACTTTGATTCCATTACGAAGCTTCAATATAAAAAAAAAATATACGGGACTCTTTCTTGATTCGGCGTTGAGCAGTGAACGGCGTTTCAGCTCGTGCCTCGGTTGTCTTTAGTCCATGCTGCGCTTGCACGCGCGTGCCACTCCACGGAGCAGTTCCGCTGAAAAACATAGTCCGGGTTGCGAAGACGACTGACGTCGCCCTCCGAAGGACGTGAAAATAAATGTTGTCAGTGGAACATTTGTGCGAGAACTGTTGTAGGTTACGATTCAATGAGTCGACATTGGAAAATGAAGCAGTGCGCATCATGCCGCGCATATACGGAACACTACGATCGGACCCGTTCCAAATCGCCACGGCCACGATAGGTAAGCGCGTGCTTGTCCTCCAATGTCTTGCGCGCTTGTCCAATCGTCGCTTCCTGTGGATCAGACTTGTGCCCGTTACTCGAAAAACGTAACTGATTACCGTTACCGTTACTCGTACGGAAAAAGTCATTGATTAACGTTACCAATTACTGGACTCCAAATGTAATTAAGCAACGAGTAGAAAAGTAACGCGTTACTCCGGTCGTTACTCTGCATTCACGCAAACTATATACCCGTCTTTACCTGCCTCAGAAAAAAAGAAAGGAAAGAAACCGTTCAACGGCGGAACAGCTGAAATAACACACAAGTAGACCTGTCCGTCTACTATATCTACGTCTACTACGCCTACGTCGGACAAGTAGATCTGTACGTCTACTGTATTTATCGCCTGTGAAGACGTTGACCCGATTGTGGAAGAACATTGGGCGCGTCTTCCCCGTGACTCGCTATAACTCCAAAGCTACCACAATGGTACCACCACACTTGTGTAGGAAGAGATTAGGGAGAGAGACCCTGAAATTCCAGAACGTTATTACTATAACCTCCGCTTGCTATAATAGAGCGGCCGAAGAAGGGCTGACGGCAGGAGGGTCTTGACTCGGGGCAGAACATGCGAAATGTGAGTTAATCCCTGCCGGAAAAGTAATCAATTACTTAGTAGTAAAGTAGTTGATTACTCCAAAAATTACTTTGACCAGTAAAGTAACGGATTACTCGAAAACTCACTCAAAAAGTAATTGATTACAAGTAACGCAATTACTAGTAACGCGTTACGCACAAGTCTGCTGTTGTTGATCCCATTCGTTGTCGCCAAAGTCTACATATTTCGAGTGTTTGTTGACATGTAGATATTTGCATTGCACATGATGTAGACATATAGCAGGCTATACAAACGTGCTTTCTCTAGGTGTAATCTAAATCCCACGATCCTGTCTCGGGATCCCGGGACTGGTCAGAAGGACAAAAAGAGGGAAACATTTTGAAATCCCGAGACCAAAAATGGCACGGGATTTGCGAGAGTACGTGGGACTGAGTTTACAAACTTGGTTACCGTTCGAACTGTTCGTGTTTCGTCAAGCGAACGAACAAACAAAGAAATAGTTTTTTTTTTTATTGGCGATGAGCGGCGTACCGGCGTGGACAGATGGAGAGAGGACAGCAGGAAGGAGTGGGGGATAGGGGAGGGGTTCTCGGGCGGCAAGCTGCGTAGGCTTAATATAGATATACACTCTAAGAAGAAGAAGAAAAAAAAAGAAAGGCAGTAGCAGTTTCCACCCGGTGTGGGTAAAACTGCGTTGGGCACCTGATCTGTATCTCTCGGAGAACATGGAGCAGTCAAAACAGGGACAAAGACACAAGAAGACACACAGTCTTTGTCCCTGTTTTGACTGCTCCTTGTTCTCCGAGTCATGTACCAACAAGCCCATCAAGCCACTCTAGTCACCTGAACTGTACTTGAATGAGTAGAACTGTAAGGGTACGCACGTTTCTACTGGTACGTGTAGAATTGGTAGTACAACAGTTGTACTCAAAACAGAGCAACTGTTATTGTAACATAATTATATACAATGTTTGAGGAACTCTGTCTATCCGCATTCGAGCGCGAATCCTTCTATCCTAGGACTGCAGCTTCAGGTAGCCCTAGCGGCTAATAAGGAGCGCGCTGCGATGTTAGACTGATAGGACTGCAGGTAATTTCGCCTAACTCGCGTTCCTTTCTTTTTTTTTTTTTTTGTATGTTCCGGAAATGTCCGACATACGGTACTGGAAGCAATGTTTACCTCTCCCAGACTGCTACTGTCTTCGGCCGGGTTTGAACCTGTGACCTTGAACTCAGCAAGCCAACACGTTACCGACTGGGATACCGAGTGAGCTACCGAGTTCCTTTTCTGCGGTCAAAAGAAAGAAACGACCTAAGCCGGCGCTATACCCTCCCATGCCTACTGCGGCCTTGCTTGATAGGTGGATACAGGAGAACGGGAGAGCTTTCCCGCTTTCCCAGAGAGGAGAATGCGCGCGCCTGTTCAACGCGGTCCGTACAAATACTGTCCTTCTGCCCTCCATCTGTAGAAAACTTTCCCTTTTTTCTTAGAGTGTAGACTTTTGGTAAGCATATTCGCTGCTTTCCGTTTTCTTGTGTTTAGAAGTGAACGTTCGCGTTATACCCTTGAAGACGTAATTAGTTTCAGTTTGTGACGAAATATCCACCATGAATATAGTCCGCAACTTAAAGTAGCACAGAAGTCATTTTTAACACCCAGTTTTCTTCCTATAAAACTGTTAAGTTTGCCAGGAAGATGCACCATGCGAAGTAATTTACACCACAGAGTCATAATTATCGCAGAAATTGAATTTAAAATACGCCGCAAAAAGCGACCGTGCGCAACGGTGGTGAAGAGCAGTACCAGCCTGTGATCTGCCTGGAACCTCGCGCTGACGCTATAAGGAGAACGCTCGCTGATTGGCCTAGAGAAATGTTGTCTGCTACTCGGCTGTTCGGGGTTCTGATAAAGCCTTTCTCCTTGCTCGGTAATGCTTCGGCCGCTCCTTCTATCCCCAATTCTCCGGGAAAACTGGCAAAACAGGTTTACGGCGGCAAAGGGACAATGCGCTGACCCCACTGACCGGCAAACCAGAACGAGTCTCCTTAAGCCGTCATCGGTGACGTGCCATCATACCTCCTCATCCTCGTTAGAGCTGGAGTGGCGAGTTAAGGGTGAAGGCGCGGAGCTATGTTTATGGGAGTTTTTTTTTTTTTTTTTTTCTGGGAAACAAATTGCACACATCAAAACCTTTCGCGCTATTCGGTATAATGACACACACACTTTCATCAGATCTCTTAATCTGAAATTTTTTTGGATGGCCCTCTGTACTCCTTTAATAGCTTAACGTCTGCATAATGTATTATTGCCTCACGGAAGGTTTTGCGCGAACAAGCGAAAATCAGAGTACACGCAGTCACTCTTTGATCTTATGCATAAAAAAGAAGAAGGGATACATTTGAACTATCATAACTATTTATAAGGTCGTAACTCACTTGTTAGGAAACGTATCTCCAGAAAGCGACGTAACCCAGGCACAACACAGGGCCACAAGCAACGCTTCACGAGGCTTCAACATATTCCTCCGTTGTGAGCGACACTCAACACGCACGCACACGCGTGTAGTATGTGTGCCTGTGGAGGGACCAGGCCGGCACCGCACGCCCCCCATTGACAACGCTTCGCAGGTGCCTCTTTTTACGCACGGCGGGAATCGTTTACACATCGTGGCCCTTGATCTTCAACATGTCGATAGTGCCGATACGACAGAGTTTTAGCGGTAGAACGACGGAAAAGCTAAAAAAAAACACGTTCGGAGAGTGCACGAATTTTCCGCCCCTAGTGACCGAAGGAAAGTAACTCGGAAGAGATAAGAGAGACGTCCCTACAAATTTCATTGTTCTCCGTTCGCTTCTCACTGGGTACCGGTGCAGGCCGCGCTGATATAGCGGAAGGATCCCAGATCTTATCGCAGAGAGTGCGCGCTCTGTATCTGCTGAAGGCTCGTAGATGCACCAAAACAGGTTAATACTGCTGCTGTGACTCGGTACTGCTTTCACAAGAGCTTATAGGTATAAGCTAAACATGACAGACGAACCTACATGTAGACAATGCCGCATAAGCGGAGACGACATGCCATATACTCAGCCATCACCACGTATTTTTATTGGTCGTATGCCCAGTGTTGCCTGGATTATCTCAAACTATGGGCTCTATGGGGAGCTGTGGGCCACGACCTACTCTATAGTAGAGACCCTGGACAACTGGCAATCGCCAATGGGAGAGTCGGGTCATGGGATAGTTACGGTAGTGGCCACTGCAAGCGCCACATAGCATTATTGGGGAGAGGGAATGTTGCTGTCGCCCTTGCCATCGTCTTTCGTGCTACCAAGCTGTTGCTAAGCACGCGCTATTCTCTGTCTCACTGCTTCGTCGTCGTTGTCAACTCAGCCCACCATGCATTGCCGCGGTTTCGGCAAGTCACGTGGTAACGAATAGCGCGAACTAGCGCCAAATCCCATAGCCAAGCGGCGATTGCCGGAACTACTACCTCAGCGCTGGGAGCTTTGCGGATGTCCAGATCTCTAGTATAGTAGTAGGTCGTGCTGTGGGCGCCTGATAGAGGGAACAAGAGCCACCAAAAGCCAGTAACAGCCAGTGCATGCCGAGCCCCAAGCCGAACGAAGACCCCCTTGACTTGCCGACTGAGAAGCGCTCCACGCATGGCTCCACGCCTTCTAATACTCGTCGTGTGCAGAGTGTTGTCTGATTTTAATTATACAATGCCTACATCGAAAGGTCGTGCTCCGGCAGTATACGGCATTACTAATTCCTGCGCAAGTAATATCCCACGCGTTTTACGTAAAATGGCATTTGTCGCAGAGCGGTGGCACAGCGCGCCTTACTAGCGCCCGGTTGAAGGGAACTGGTGGCATTGGCGGTTACGCGAAGTGAAGCCAAGTCGGACCAAGCGGTTGGCGGTACTCGGAAACCTTTGCTTCCAGTAGGCCAAGACAAACTGACCTGACTGTACTGAAGTTTGTATCATGGATTCCCAACCAGTGTCGCGGTGGAGCCGTAAGTTAGCTCGGGGTGTCTCATCATCCATCATCATAAATCTTCAGAACCGCATGACGTAGAAAAATTTTGAAAATACAGTTTCTTCGTGAAAACAGAAGGTATGCAAGTCAAGAAATTTTAAGAATCAAAGCAAACAGGTGAGATAATTTGCTGATTGCTAACCATTGCTTCTGGTCCATGCCCAGTCTATTTTCTTGGTATAAAGACATTTAAGGGGTCGTGTCTTGCGTGCGAGCAGATATCCATACGAAGCAAAAGAAAGAATGAAAGACAAGCTAAAACCAAATCATGTGGTCCAAGCTTTATTAACCGTAATGCGACTGACAACAGCTGAGAAAATCAACCAAATCAAATTCATGGAAAGGGTAACTGTAAACGTTCCGAGTGCAGTCTTGGAAGTATTCTCGGAAACATACCATTGCATTTGTTCCTACGGGCATCTGTAGCTGTAATTCAGAGACCCTTTAGTCCGTTTACCCGCAACTGTAGCTCAGATACTTTTTAAAAGATACTTTAATCACACCCTGCACAAACTGGACGATGGAAGGCAGCAGAACCCATAAGACGTTGACCATGTCCCTTCTAAAATGTTGCGATCTTTATCGCAGACGCTACGGAGACCAGTGCTACCGGGAGCCACGCAGGATGCGTCACGCGTTGAGCACCGTTGCTGTTGTCGCACTTCGATGTTCCAACGTCTTTTTTTGCCTTCATCTCGGCTTCTTCAAAAAATACACCAAGCTCATCTTCGCATCCTCTTCCTTCGAGTTGCTCCGGCATGCAACGTTTCAAGTGTTCCAGGTATCTGGAAAAGTTGCCACAAAATAGCTGTCACGTCACGAGGACTCTCTGGTTTCTAATATCTAATAATGTGATCCGCCTTATCAGTTCGCATAGAAAAATCTCTGTTTGCTTCCGTAAAGGAGAGAAGGGCCAGCGTATTAGACATGTAACAGTGAAGCCATACATAGCAATACTGTATCGCTTAAGGTGTGGGAGGACGTCACCACCACGGCGCTCTGCGCGAAATATCTAGAAGAAGAAAAAGGTATGGTCGATCCATTGGTGGGTACGACGTGAGAACCCTTTGGGGAACTCCCCATCACAATGATGCACATTCTTTCAAGGGCCTATTCGAACGCAAGGTTGTCAAGTTAACCTCCCAACTTGCGTGAACCGCGCTCGCGCAGCCAACGCGTACCGGGGCTTGCGTTTTTGCGTCAAAGCAAATGGTAAAGGCTGGTTCACACTGCCACGTTAGCGCTTACGGGCTACGTGTTGCGCTTACGTACTACCCATCTCGTTCCCGGCTACGTTCCTCCATCGTTCACATTACTACGTTTCGGCGCTCCATTCCTCCAATGAGGATCGGCCTCCTAGAGCGCCACCCTTCCGAAGAAAAGTGAAATAGAGCCACAGAGTAGCATGGCGTCCAGCGTCTAGCACCCCGGTGCCGGCTGCTTTGGAAGACAATCAGACATTCCTTGACGATGTTCTTAACTGTTAACTGTTAATGTTCTTAACTTAACGCCATCGTCGACAGTGCAACGTACAACTCGCTACTTCGGACAAATTCATTGAGTGAAGGTATCACCTGACAGACCTACTGCTATTCTAATTGTCATCCATGAGTTTTCTTTTTTCGTGGCATCCCTGTAGTCGCTTCTTTTGCTATTGTATAGCCAGGGAAACTTCTCAACTTGGAGAATAAGAGCTTCTAAGACAGCACCTGTGTGCGCCATCTTTGCAAGGAGACGGGCGAGACAAAACGCACGCGCGGCATCCGAACTTTTCTGCTATCCTATTGGCCAGTGCGCTTACGGTTACGGAGCTTGCGGGAGAAAAGTTGAAGTTGCCTCAACTCCTTGCGGAAACGATCTTGCGGGCGCCGTCTCTTCGTCGTCATGGCAACCC